>NC_142090.1:56501992-56804061 GCF_054644295.1 Miniopterus natalensis | reverse complement strand
CACCCCTGCCCCTCTGAGAGCCATGTTTGTTTTCTGTATCTATGAATCTATTTCTATTTTGTTTATTTATTTTGTTCATTAGATTCCACATATAAGTGAAATCATATGGTATTTGTCTTTCTTTGACCTGCTTATTTCACTAAGCATGTATATTGCTTTTCACTCAAACAAAGTTATGAATTTCACAATTCACCAGGTTGCTGTCAACTACATTAATTAGCTACATTAGCATGCAACATTATGATTCATATGAACACAAATTAAAATCTGCAAATTTTATTGAGTTTCAAGTAAGAATCTCATTACTTGGAAATATTCAGCAGTTCCAGACTTATGTAAAACTTCTATTTTTGAACTGCGAGAATGTGTTAATGTAGCCTTGTTATAATTATCAATTTAAATGGCTAATTTAACTGCATTAATTATATCTTATTTGTCCAGGTAATGGTAGTATCATTTATTATGGATTCAGGTATTTATAGGGAAATGTACAGAAGATTTATTTCCTCCCCAAAATGATACATTGTTACTTATGATTTTTAAGATTGTTACTACAAAACTTAATTACGAAAAAGCTATACAGGTCCATTTAAACCAACTGGATATAATACATGCTAGTATATTTGGATCGTTCTTGGATCATCTCATTAAAGAGCACATTAAATTAATGATATTAGGAAGGGAAAAAAATCAGATGCCAAACTAATTAATCTATAAACCTTTCACTGTTAGGAACACTTGCCCTCAGACATATCTGTTGATTGGTTATAATTTGTTTATGCTGCTGCAGTGAACCAGGTAAATTTATCATTGAAATTTCCCCGGAGGTTGGAGAGTTTTGAACAACCGAAAACACCTCTAACTCTTACCATTCCGACTGTTGCCTGAGCTCGGCCAGCTGATGAAGCCGTTTAAGTGCTTTTTCTTGTTTCTTCTCATCTTTCCATGACTTGGAAGCTACATTTCGAGCAAATTCCCGTTGCTTTAATTCTTTCAGTCTCTGTGGACAAAGAGAAAACCAGAAAGGGTGCTATACATAAGCAATATATTCTGTTCCCCCCACAGCGCTCCTGGTGAAATGTGTCCTGTGTGCAGAGGTGACTTTCTGGTGGGGAGAGCAGCAGTGCCTCCCCCCTCCTTGCTCTTCTCTGTTCCAAGATAAATTTAGTTGTCAGCTGGGTGATTTATCAAAGCTTGTCACAATCACTACAGAAATGTGCTACAAAGCTCCCCCTCAGTCCTTGCTAGGGCCACTCTGGCTCCATAACTCTAATAATGTGTGTGCCTAAGAAAAATATAAATGGGGAAAGTGTGCACTATATAAACGGGTATGAAGGGAGAGGAGATTACGGGATGCACTTGCTTTTACCCACTGCCCCCAGCCCTCTCACTTGTAAAAGATACTCTGATTTATAAAAATTGATGCTATTAGTCCTGGCTGGGTGACTTAGTTGGTTGGAGGGTCCTGCTGTACACCAAAAGGTGGTGGGTTCGATTCCAGGTCAGAGCACACACCTAGGTTGCGGGTTTGATCCTGGTCGGGGAACATACTAGAGATAACCGATGATGTTTCTCTCTCACATCGATGTTTTTCTCTCTCTCCTCCTCCCCTCTTCTCTCTCTAAAAATTCAATAAAAACATATTCTCAGGTGAGGATTAAAAAAAAAACAATATTAAAAAAATTGATGTTATTAAATACACTGGATAAAGTGAGCTTGTTTTAGTGAAGAGAGGCAGTTACTGTGAAAGGTTTTGTTCTAAGCTCTGAAGGTGATTCTTAACTCATTTTTTATTTTGGTGGAGATGTTTATTCAATGCAAATTTCTATATTGTGTCCAAGGGGACAAAAATGGGTCAGGGATTTAAACTCAGGATAGAGGGTTGGACTTACTTGGTTTAAATTGATCTACCACTTTTTTAAATTAATTTTTTCTCTAAAAACAACTGACTTACATGCAAATTGTATTATACTGATTACCTGTTTGGATTTCTACTTCAGAATCTGCCACTAAACACACCTAATGATATTGAACAAATTGAGAAACAGCCACAATCAAGTGAGTATCTTGCAGTATGGGGCATACTCCTGAATTGAGAGTATATATGAAGATTAGCCTTTCTTACTCTGTACAAAGTGACTTTAAACTACCTGAAATCTGTATCCATTTAATTTGTTTCCATTTCCCAAATCAACTATAAAAGATGTTTCTTAGGAATGGCAAAAAGCACAAGCTACCAAGTAAGGTAATAATGCTATTTCCCACCACAGAGCAAGGGCCAAGCCCTTTAATGATCATTAGCTTCGCCCTTGAAAGAGAACATGCTCTTGGGAGATGGTGGCCAAAAAAATGCTTCTAGGCTAAGGATCTGAGAAAGGAGGCAGGTCAGCCTTTCACGAGAGAATCCTGAGCACAAAGAACAGAGTTTCACAGAGTTAGAAACAGCTACAGGGAAAACAGTAAAGTTACTCTAAATTCAATTTTTGTCAAAAATTTCAGAGCATTCTAAAAAATAGAAAATTTCAAGAAATAAAAATAAATGGGATACAAGGAAAACATAAAAATAAGAAATAAAACTATGGCCCTTATATTATCATAAAAAAGATCAACAGTTCTCTGGAGTTGATAAACAAGAGTCCAGGCCTTAAAGGATAGCCTTGGTCAGGAGACAGAGAGGCTCTTATAAAATCCCCATTTCTGCTGAGCTTCCTACTCATACTTCCTCAGCCTCCACATGTATAATAATCTAGCTCTTGGAGTGAAGGCTTATTTTATGAGCAATGACCTTTTGGAAAATTTCCTACACAGTTTAAAAGCCCATATAAAATGCAAGTCAACTGTGTCAAAGAGAGATGTCTACTTTGGTAAAAGGAGAGGGATTTTTAAAAAATTCTCAGTTACTACTGAATATAAAATACTCTATATTATTTTAATTTAATATTTGATATTACTAGTATGTAAACCCAAATAGCCTAGGAGAGGAAATTAAATCATTTACCTGATACCTAACTCATTGGAATCTTGTTTGAAACTTCCAGATATAGCTGTTTCTTTCATTAATCTCCCAGATTCCAGGACTGCACTTCAGTCTCTGAGTTATAGACATGATTGAGATTTCTATCTCATTCATCCAACAAGAAATACTGTTAACTCCTAGTATGTAATGAGGATATAGCAATATAAAAATCAATTATATTCCCTTCAAGGGAGACAGACAAGTGAACAGATACTTATATAAGATAGCATTGACTTTCTTAATAGGTGTGAATATCAGATACTTTGAAGCATATAGGAAAAGTTAAGACAGATTGGGGGTGGAGGGTGAAGATTTGTTGTGTTGAGGAAGTCAGCAGTTAAAATGCTTTTAAGAATTACACAGAAAATTGGAAGAAGAGGTTTTGTTTAAAGACATCTAGCCATAGATATGGCGTAGGAAATGTTGAGTGCTCAAGACTGCACAGAGAGAAAAAAAACACCACCCAGAGATCTACATATGGATTCCATTAAGTTTTCAGCATACTGATTAGCAGTGCATGTGTGGGAGTGAACTACTCTAGGCCAAGACAATGACCAGCTGAAAGAATTAAAAGCAAGAGTACCTAGCATTCACATACCATCAGGAATAGTGTCATTTCTCACCAATAAAACTGTAAGAACTAATGGGGCGTTGAATATAGAATTCAGGAGGCTCTCCTTCAGTAGAGGATAATTAACCATAGATTGAGCACTACTTTGGATTTGCCTAACAAATCACAAAAGCGAGAAATAAATCTGATTCTAAGTAGCTTAGCTGTGGTTCAGAGCCAAATCCAAAAATATTTATAGAAATACAAAAATAGCAAAAATAAGAAAAAATTAATGACATCTAATATCCAATCAGAGATTACCAGGCATTCAAAGAACCAGGAAAACAGCTAAAAATAAGAAAAATAATCAACCAATCAAGACCAATACAGAACTGATGCAGATGCTATAGTTGGCAGAAAAGTGAATTAAAGGAGTCACAACTGTATCCCATATGTTCAAAGTGTAGAGAAAAGATGGTGACTTATTGGACAATCATGTAATTAAAGTCTCTGCAGGAGGGGGAGTGGATTTGCAGAAAATTTTCAAATTTTCTGAAAACTATAAACCCACAGATCTCTCAACAAGCCTCAAGGACAGAAAACATGAAGAAAACTATATCCAAAGCTCATCATAGTCACATTTTTCCAAATCAGGAAAAAAAGCGAAATTTTTAAAAACATCTGGAAAGAAATGACATATTTCTATAGAGAAAAATAAATAGTAAGATGGCAGAATAATTCCCACTAGAAACAATACAAGTGAGAATATAGTGAAGAAACATCTTCAATTTTCTGAAAAAAATATTAAAGACTAGTCGAAATAAAATTTTAGACCCAGTGAAAACATCTTTAAAAAGAATGTGAAACAAAGATGTCAGACAAAGCTGAAAGAATTCAACAACAGCACACCCACATAGTAAGAAACACTGAAGAATATTATTGGGCAAAAAGAAAATAATACCAGATAGACATTCACGCTGATACAAAAGAATGAACACCAGGAATGTTAACTGTAAAATAAATAAGACATATTTATTATTATTTAAGTGTATTTAGATTGTTTAAACAAAACAATAGCTATGTTTTTGGGGGGTTATAACAAATTTATAAATAAAATGTTTGATAGCATAACATCCAGGAGGGGAGAAATAACAAAGTTGAAAGGTCTTATTCTATACATGAAATAGGACATTAACAATTGGTGGTAGGCTGTGATAAGTTAAAGAAATGCATTATATACCTTATAACAACTATTGAAATAATGAAACAAAGTGTTTAGCCAATAGAACAACAAAGGAGATAAAAGGAAATCATTAAATGTAGTGAATCCGAAAGAAAGCAGAAAAAAGTGAAAAGGAAGGTAAAATACATGGGACAATTTAAAAACCTACAGCAAGGTAAGAACTAAAATCTAAGCATATCACTAATCAAATTAAATGTAAATGTTTTAAACCCGGGAATTAAAAGATGGAGTCAGCTTGGATAAAAAAAGCAAGCTACAACTTTAAAATAAAGAACAGATTAAAAGAAAAAGGTAAAAAAAGGTCACATACACTGTACTTCTGGAAAAGGTTACACCAGGGGATTATGTCTGTTATAAAAGACCCTTCCAAAAGTCGGCTTGTCTAACGAAAAGAGGATCGTTTCACCCTGGATAGGTAGGAGAACTTCTAAGAATCCAGAGGTCAAATTTGGCCAACTTCATAGTTTAGCTTGGGCTTTCTCATTTCTTCTTTTCTTCTCCTGATCTGATAAAAAATGCATTTACTTAAGCAATGGCATGTAATGTAATTGTCACCAATCTTACTTAGTTTAAAGTAAAAATAAACCAGTTAGAGAAAAAAATGAAAGTTCTTTGAGGGTATCTAGTAGGTAAGCTCTTACAGAGAACAATGAAAGACAAATAAATCGCTAAAAAAAATGCTCCTTTGCACATTTACAAAGAATATGGGGAGCTCGGTAATCAGCTGCTTGTCAGCAGGCACTCAGGGTGAACAGGCGAGAGCAGGCGAGAGGCTGAACCTCACCGGGAGAGGGAGGGAAGGAGACAGACAGTAAGTAGCACCTAACCGCAGCAGGGATACAGCAAGGCGTCTAGCTCAAGAGGTGTTTGGAAGGCAGACAACACAGTGCGGGTTTCAAGACGGGCCTTCTAAAATCAGTCAGACATGAGTTTGCGTCTTGTCTTTGTCACTCACTAGCTTGGAGACTGAGGACGGTACTGCGTCTTCTCTAACCTCAGTTGACACATCTGTGACTCTGCCAGCTGTCAGTACTCACCTGGTAGAGTCCTTGGAGTGCCTGGAGCGGGGAAAGGTAGAGGCTGAGCTCAGCGCCTGACATACCGCAGGTGCTCAGTGACTACGAGCTCTTACCACGTGTAGGGGCAAGGGGCGGTCAGACTGTATGGGGCTTTGGCAAGCAGGATGAACTGGAGCTCTTTTTAACTGGCAGCGGGGAGCAATTAGGATAACTTGGTTCATTTTCTTAGTGAAAATGGAGGGTCTGAGTGGTTTTCATCTGGACAGTTTCACAGAGCTGGTAGGTGCGGTATGTTCTGAAGAAGACAGAAAAAGGAAGCATGCCTCACCCTGGCCTGAAATAATTTATACTGTTTAATTGAACCATTTGTAATTTCAGTAAGTTTAAGATCATATGTCGCTACTGACAAAAATGATAAATTTTGGATTAAAGTATGATTTGTTATCATACTTTTCTTTGATAAATCTCATTTGAAGTTTGCCCTTGGGTGTTAATACTATCCAAAATTAATCTCAATCGGAAAGTAGAGTAGAAGAGCGGACAGCTAGTATTTCCTAGAGGGAAATATGGACATGTAGGCCATGTCCTTGTTGTTGTTTTTTTAAGACATTTAAAAGAGAAATGGCAGAACAGATGACCTCCTGATCCTGAAGAGAGGCTACCATGGTCTTTGCCAAGATCAAAAGTAATGCAATAAAGGGCTGATGCAGGCGTCAAGTTAAAGAAAGGAGTCCTTACATATCTTCTCTGCAATAAGTGAAAGAAAGCTTATGGAGATATATTTGCTAAAATACACTTATAAAATATTTGGTATTTAATTTTCTTCTCAGGTTCATTTTAAAAGCACGAACTAAGAAATCTTTATTTCCCTAACTGCCAAGAAGAATGCTTGTCACTTGCATTGCAAGTTAATTCAGCTGTGAACAGATAAATGACGAGGCAGATTGATCAGGTCAGTGAGTCTCTATGTGTTTGGAATAACAGTGCTCCTGATGCTAATGCTTACCAGTCAGAACATGCATGTGCACATCTGCCCACTCCAGGAACCACTATCCTTTCAAGTTCACTGAAGCAGAACATGCATGTGAAATGAATTTATTCAAGTGTAGCTACTTTCCCTCTCTTAAACAGAATAACTCCTTCCATCCTGCACTTTTATCCATAGATCCCAGGGTACTTTTGCTGGCATTAGCATTGTTCTTCATAGCACAGCAAGACCCCAACGCACCAGGTCAAAATGATTAACCTTGTTTTAGAGACTAAGAAACAAACATATAGAAGGTTAAATGACCCGATCGACACCAAAGGAGAGAGGAAGAAAAGAACTGGGAGCTGAAAACAGTGTCTAATATTTATAAGCTAAGGCAAAGTGAGAAATATTTATGTAAAATTCTAGACATTTATAATAGTTTCAGTTTGTGAATTTAAAATTTATCCAGTTTGGGATATTGTTCAATGTTTGGAAATGTTTTTATCAAAATAATTTGAAAGACATTTATAGAACAATAACAATGACCTAGAAGAGGAGAGGGCCGAACAACATGATAAAGATATGAGAGTTAAATGATATAAAAAGTCTTTATTATGCCTTGGCCAGTGTGGCTCAGTTGATGCGCTAAAAGGCCACCAGCTCGATTCCTGGTTGTACGGGAGGCAACCCATTGATGTTTATCTCACATTGATGTTTCTCTCTCTCTCTCTCTCTCCTTGCTTTCTCTCTAAAATCAATTAAAAATATATGAAAAACATTTTTAAAGTCTTTCTTATTTCTCAGAAAGATTCTCTATGTCAAAATGGGACCTTTCTTGTTTTCTGCTACTTTGCCTGTCATTATTTTTTTATGTGATCTGGGAGCTATACAGACACAGATAATAAAATGAACTAAAATATGGTTTAAAAGTCTCCCATTTTAGAAGCTATAGTTTGGACTAGTAACCAGGATGATTTCACGTCCGTGTTCTAGAATGAATGCATCTGAGCATATTCCCTCTGATGGGATGCCCTGCTGCAAGGACCATCATGACACACGCAAGCCAAGTGGGTAAGAAGAAATGGTACTGTCTCTATGCTCTTCTTTACAAGTTAAATACTTTACAAGAGGATCTGGAGACTTCTTCATACAGGTGCTGGAATATATTGCTGGACTCTAAGTCCAATTGCTCTGGTCAGCCCACTGTGCTATAACAATCAGGACCTAGACATTTCTTGTCAGGCTAGTTTCTGGACTACTCTACTGGCTGAGTCCAATGTTTATAAGAGACATAGTCCAACCCGAAGACTCCACTGCTTCAGCACTAGTTTGGGAAGTTTCTAGGTTCTAGGACAATCTAAAACAGTGTGGGTCATGTAAAATAATTTTTTTTTAACCCAACATGGCTGAGGGTGGCACATATACTCAGGTGCTCAAGGTATGTGTCCCAGGCAGGCCACCACTTCCAAGGGCCAGGATTCCCTGAGAAGTCCTCAAATGGCAAATGGACAGCTTTAGTGTTCTCATTACTTCTCAGAAATTACCCAAATCCTTCCATCCTCTAGCTATTATGGTCAGGGTTTAAGTCAGCTGCAATACCAGGCACAAACCTTTATTTGGTTAAACTGAAGTTTTATTTATTTTCTGCACCATGGCATCCTCAAAACTAAAGTTTGTAGTGCCTTGGAAAGCCAGATTATATCAGGTAAAAATATTAGCTGATACTATATCAAAACCAGCATCTCTAATGACTACTGCTGTGAAATAATTAACAGCATTACAAAGAAAGTCCTTGGTGATGAATAAATGGGAATCACTGTTAAGACTGGGTCAGTAGAAGTCAAAGGCCTTTTAATCTCTACCTTTCTTCATGTTCACATGTGATAACAACATATCTGCCATATTAGGATAATAGTAATTCCCATGAAGTATCTGTAGAGACTATGTTCAGGTCTGGAGAAGTCCAGCATTTCTGGAATGAGCTAATGAAAATGCATTAATTAAAGATTATGACTTAAGTAAACATTTGATAGATTAACAGTTTGTTAATAAGGTCTCAGAAAAAGTAATTTTGCATTTCATCACAGTCTAGACCATGAAGAATAACTTCAATGTGAGAAACACAAGAAAGATTCTAGGCTGGGAAAAACCAGACACTTTTCCTCATAAAACAGGATTTCAAAATTGTCACTATTTCCTTAGAGAAAAAATGGAGTGTCAGAATGTGTTACATGCATTCTTTACAGTCTGGCACATAGATTTTCAACCTTTTTTATCTCATGGCACACATAAACTAATTACTAAAATTCTGTGGCACACCAAAAAATATATTGTATTTTTTTGCTGATCTGATTAAAAAAGTAGGTATAATTTTTTAAAAATATGTTTTTATTGATTTTTAGAGAGAGAGGGAAAAGGGAGAGATAGAAACATCGATCAGCTGCCTCCTGCACACCCCTTATGGGGGCCCCCTACTGGGGATTGAGCCTGCAACCTGGGCTTGTGCCTTAGCAGTAATCAAACCAGCGACCTCTCGGTGCATGGGTTGATGCTCAACCACTGAACCACATCAGCTGGGCAAAAAAATAGGTATAATTTTGCTCAGTCACACTGAACAGCTAATGTTGTGTTGGCTATTGTCATTTTTTTGATAGCCTAAGGGAAAATAGGTCAGTCCCTGACTAAATAGTCAGGTATTGCATATTTTAAAAATTCTTTCAGCATACCCATTGAAAATCACTGGTCCAGCACGTACATTACTTATAATTTATCTTTAAAAAGTGCTACTCATACAAAAAAAATGCTCAACTGAATTTTATAAATCTTTGTCTTTTAGAAATACTTCCAAGTATCAAAAGGTAGAGTTAGAATCAGTATCAAAAGAGGCCTGTTAAGATATTTTTCTGTGTGAGTTTTCATTTCTATCTCCACCGTTCCCCCCAGTCACATGTGGATGAGACCAAGACCTTAAGGAATCTTTTATTAATTTCTTTTTAAAGATCAAGAGAATTACTTGCATTCCTTATGGGAAAATTCTAGGAAATAAGTGTTTTTGCACAAGGCCTGAAGAGTCTAAATGTTAACCTTAAGAGAATCCCATGGAGAACCTCTGCTTTCCCAGAAGACTGTGTGGATGCTGTCAGGAGGCTGTCATTACTTGGCAGGTTATTATCTACTCTGCAGCATCCTGTCCCAGTTGTGTGACTCCTTCATGGTCACATCCTCCCCATTCAGTTCATAAAGAAAACAACCTAATGCTCCCAGGCGCATCCATACAGCTATTTCTTTAAGAGCAATTTCTTGTATTTCACCATCTCATACAACCTAACATTATATTGATTTTTAAAAGCTCTTTTGATTTCTACTTCTTCCTTCTCACTCTTTCGAACCCTTTAGGGTCAGCGTTCCTGATGAGAACTTTGCAGGCAGAAGTATTTAATCTGCACATATCTGCAAACTAAGGCTATCTGAGTGAAGGGAAAGGGTTTGTGAGATTTCCTCAATTTCCTGCCTAAATGTTGTTGGGAAATAGAAATGTCTTTGAGAAGAAGCTATTAAAATAGAGGCCGATCAGAAATAAGAAATTAATGAAATTAGGTTCTGGTGTAAAATTGAATTTTGGATCATATTACTCTGACACAATAAACAGAGTTGATATTTATAAAGCGAAAGATATCAGGACTGAGTTGAGCAACATGTGTCAGAAGCTTGGCTGCAGTGATAAATCAAATAGGTTTATTTTACTCTCTTAACCCAGAATCTATACTCAAGCACACCACAGTACTGATGTTATAGGTGTTACAGGGCAGTAAGGAGCTAGGAAAATTCCAGGGCAAGTTGAGTAGGGAAACTGAGACAGAAAAGTTAAATCAAGGCCAAACACTGTGGGCAATTTACAGCCAGACTGTAAATAACCAGCCATTATCTTCCCCAGCCAAGGACAACTGGGAATAAATGGTTAAAAGCTCCCCTAACAAGAGAATGCAGGAAAGGGGGGGGGTAGGAGAAAGTGGGGAAAAAGAACAGTTACTCCCTAAGCAGAGAAGCCAGCTTGGCAAGAGAAAATGGCCAGGTGCTTCTCATGAATTCTGGGAGGGCCACAACAAAGTAAAAAGGGACCTTGAGAATTATTCTATACCAAAACATTAAGCATAGGAAATTTGAGACCTACAGACAGGAGAGTATATAAGGCCTTCGACCCTCACTCAACTTGCTCTTCAGATTAGCTGAGAGCCCACCTGTGCTTCATAAGCTAGATGTACAGATGTGCTTGCCTTGCTTCTTTAATAAAGGTTCATGCTTTAATTGCTTTGATACAATTGGCTTAATCACAACACAATCAAGGTCTCTCCTATAAATTCATTTATATGAGAAGTCAAGGATCAAGGTTGGGGACAGTTCTCCCCACTGACACAGGGGGCTGTCTGGTAACACCTCTCTGATGTTTGTGAGAGGTGTTTCTCACATAGGCAGTTAGACAGACATAAACAGAGCATGGACAATGGGTCAGGTACAGAAACTCATCAGGGCAAAAAGCCCCAGATATCTAGCAAGGGGCTAAACTGGGAAAACAAGAACCTCACCCCCAGGGTAACCTATCCTCCCCAAGCATATCACGGGACATGAGGTCTGGGCCCCTGATCTTTCATATCACTGGTCATGAGGTTTAGACACCACTGACCTTTTCCGCCCTAAAGATAGCATCTAGCCTCAGTTGTATTTCAGCTCCAGGCCCAGAAAAGCACAAAACCAGACAAGTGATGCTGTGGCTGCCTCTGGACCAGCTACATTGACTAATGACCCCCTGCCCTGGCAACAACCAAAGTATAACTCTATTTTCATGTATATAGAATCCCAAAATATGTATACACACTTTAACAGCTGATAGCTCAATTTTGAAAATGAAATGTATTTTAATAAGTGCTGCCTTTATAATTATTCAAAGTGTGTGTATACACTTTGGGGGAATATATACATATATATATATATCCAAAGCCAATGAGTCTTTTTAGTGTTATTCAAATATGATGATCCTTTTTATTGGAACATCTAGACACTCTTGACTTAAGAGATGATACAATCTGTTGAATTCCAAAATAAGCTGTGCATTTAATAACTCTGCAGGATTTATTCAGTGAGAATACTCAAGGCTTGATTTGTTAGCAAAGTCAGACTTGGTTCAGTCAGACTTCCTGCAGGAAGTTGGGAATGCTAAAGCTAAGCTAAGTCAATGTCTTAATAGGAATACTTCAAGTAATCCCTTAAGCACTGGTGTAAATATGGAACTAAGCACTTCCCTCATCCTGAACTAAAGAGACAGAGCTATCTCACTCACTCTGGAAGGGGTGACAATTTGGAAGGGTCATATAATAAATACTTTTGACTTTGCATGTCACATAGTGACTGTTGCAAAGACTTAACTTTGACATTATAAAAGAAAGGATTTATTAGGCCAATTCTAGTAAGAAAAAGCAGGTCTTGGGCGTGGAGTCTGAACCACCAGCTGTATGCTAGGTAAAAAGACAGCATGTCCTCTGTCCTGGGGTTGTGAAGCATTTTTATGCATCAAGTTGGGACCTGGAGGCTGAAGCAGGGCCAACTCTGGGATAGGAGCAGAGTCAGCAACTGATAAGTAGTCTTTCAAAACACTTTTTTTCTGTTTTTGCTTTTCAAAAGTATAACTCCATTTATTAAATGCATTGTGGAAAACGTATCACATGCATCATTGTTAATTTCAAGAGCTTGGAAAACTGAGATTTTAGCTGAGTATATACTTGAAAACAAATGGACCTTAGGCAAGGCTGTGCAAGCAACTTTTCCCTTAATTTGATTCTTGATTTCTTTATTTCCTTAATAACTTGGACTTATTTATTTTTAGAACAGTATTTACTTTCAAATTTTTCATTTCCTAGACTTATTTTTTTGTTTTTACAAAATATATAACTAAAAACCCTGTTTATAACAATTGTTTCTGTAATTCACTTTAGTTATTTTCTCAGTAATTGCTGCCTATTGGATAAGGAAATAATTTGACTGGAAATGTATTACTTTCTCTTTTTTTTTTTTACTTATTTATCTTTATTGTTAAAAGTATTACAGATAACCCCACTTTTTTCCCCATTGGTCCCCTCCAACCCCACAACCGCCACCTCCCCAGACCTTCACCACACTATTGTCTGTGCCCATGGGTTGTGCATATATGCATATAAATTCTTAGATTTATCTCTCCCCATCCACTCCCCCAACCCCACCATCCCACTGAGATTCATCAGTCTGTTCCATGCTTTGAAGTCTCAGGATCTATTTTGTTCCTCAGTCTATTTTGTTTATTAGATTCCACATATGAGTTAGATCATGTAAAACTGAATCAGGAAAAATCAGAAAACCTGAATAGGCTAATAACAACTGATGAAATAGAAGCAGTAATAAAAAGATTCCCAGCAAACCAAAGCCCTGGTCTGGATGGCTTCACAAGGGGGGTTTCTAATTCTTTAAGTTGTAGGATTAGTTTACCAGAATTTTTTCTTGCTTTTTGAGGTAGACCTGCAGTGCTATGAACTTCCTTTTAGGACTGCTTCCACTGTGTCCCATAGATTTTGGGCTGTTGTGTGTTCATTTTCATTTGTTTCCAGGAAGTTTTTGATTTCTTTCTTGATCTTATTGGTAACACATTCATTGTTTAATAACATACTATTTAGCTTCTATGTGTTTGAATGTTTTTGAGTGTTTTTACTGTAGTTGATTTCTAATTTCATGCCATTGTGATCTGAAATGCTTGATATGATTTCATTCTTCTTGAACTTCTAGACTAGTTTTGTGTCCTAACATGTGGCCTATCTTTGAGTATGAACCACGTGCTCTTGAAAGGAATGTATATTCTGCAACTTTGGTGTGAAATGTTCTGTAAATATCAATTAAATCCATCTGCTCTAGTGTGCCATTTAGAGTCACTGTTTCTGTGTTGATTTTTTTTGCCTGGAAGATCTATCCAGTGAAGTCAGTGGAGTGTTAAAGTCCACCACTATGACTATTATTGCTGATCACTCCCTTAAAGTCCTTAAGGTTATTATTGATAGGTCCTTATTTATTGTTATTTTAATTCTTGGTGCCTATTTTCTCTCTGTATTTTTTCTTACTTTTATAGTAGCCCCTTTAATATTTCTTGCAATTCTTCTATTTCTACTTCTAATTACAGCAGTCCCTTTAACATTTCCTGCAATGCTGGTTTGGTGGTGATAAACTCCTTTAGCCTTTTTTTTTTTTTGGTCTGGGAAGCTCTTTATTTCACCATCTATCTTGAATGATAGTCTTGCTGGATAGAGTAGTCTTGGTTTCAGATCCTTGTTTTGCATTACTTTGAATACTTCATGCCATTCCCTTCTGGCCTGTAAAGTTTCTGGTGAGGTCAGCTGACAGCCTTTTGGGGGCTCCTTTGTAGGTAACAGATTGCTTTTCTCTAGCTGCCTTTAATATTCTCTCTTTGTCTTGAATTCTTGGCATTTTAATTATGATGTGTCTAGGTGTGGGCCTCTTTGGATTTTTCTTGCTTGGGACCCTGTGCCTCCTGAACTTGTGTGTCTTTTTCCTTGACCAGGTTAGGGAAGTTTTCTGCCATTATTTCTTCAAACAGGTTTTCTAACCCTTGCTTTCAACCACCTCTGGCACTCCTATAATGCGAATATTGTTATGTTTCATGTTGTCCACAGATCCCTTAGACTGTCCTCTTTTTTGTTTTTTCTTTTCAGATCTCTGATTGAGTGATTTTTTTCTACCCTGTCTTCTAATTCACTGGTTCAATCCTTGGCTTCCTCTTATCTGGTATTTATTCCTTCTAAAGTATTTTTTATTTCTGCTGTGTCAGTCCTAATTTCGTTCATAGTTTCCATATATTTTTTCATGCTGTTTAGCATCCTTACAATCAGTATTCTGAACTCTATATCTGATAGGTTGCTTATCTCCATTTCATTTAGATCTTTTTCTGGAGACTGCTCTTGTTCATTCAACTGGGGCTTATTTGTCTCCCCATTTTGGCTGCCTCTTTGGGTTTGTTTCTATGTACTAGATAGGCCTACTAGGACTCTCAGTCTTTTTGGACAGTCTCTGGCTCAGGCCAATGTCAGATGCTGTTTGTGACTGGCACTGAGTACCCTTTTTAGAGCTATCAACAACCCATAGTTCGAGGTACCCTCTGTTGGGGCTGGGTGCAATTTGGACAGGACCAAGATACACACCAAAGTCTGCTTTCCAAGGTCTGGGTCCAAAAGCTGATCAGGCAAATACTCAAAGCACTCTGAAGTCTGCCTCTGCCTGCAGGATGATTAATCTGATTCTCTTAATGAGCCTCAGGATGTAGAAACTCCAAGGGGTAGGGTGAGAGGTTTTCCAGCAGGGTGGTGCAATTGCTTCCTCCTCAAGCAAAAGCAGCTTAGAAGGTAAATTTCTACCTGTGAAAGATATCCTCTGCAGTATGGGGGAATGACCCAACACAGGAATCCAGAGAAGGGCCTTCTGAGCTCTATCTCCAGAGCCTATAACCCTAGATTCTCCTCACACAGTTCCAGTCCACTCTGCCCTCCCTCTGCTGGAGCCCAAGGTGAGTGGTTGCACACGAAACTCTGTGTGTTGGCCCTTTAAGTGGGTGCCCACATTTCCAGCCATCTCTCCCTGGCAGACTGAAAGCCAGCTGCTTTTCACAGCCAGATGTTTTGTGGACACCTTTCTCAGTTCTGGTGTCCTTGGCTGAGAAGTCCAGCACGGGGTTTAGGACCCAGAGTCCTCACTGGGAACCCGCCACAGCTGAGATCTCCCTCTGGACCTTCAGCTGCTGCCTGTGGGAGCCCAGCCAGCCCTCTCCTGCCTCCACACTTCCTACCAGTCTCTATGTGGTCTCTACTTTTCCTCTTTGGTTATGAGGGTGCTCTCTAGCTCGTCTTCAGTTGCAGTTGATTATTCAGGATGGATTTTCTATATTTTAGTTGTAATTCCAGTTTGGTTTCGGGAGAGTGTCAGTGTAGCTTCTACTCAGTCCGCTGCCATCTTTAATCTCTATAGCCAAGGTTTTTGCTCAGATTCTCAGGAAGCAATTCCAACTGAAAAGCCAAAGTTAAAACCAGCCACCTATTTTTTCCTCCCTTCTTGCCTTAGCCTGCATCTATCAACCCTCAACCCTAGTTCCACCTTGAGGATTTAAAAATATATCTCAAATAAAGTCTCACCTTCTACCAAAGCAAGGGAAGGTCCTGGATCCAAGAGACACTCACCCAGGTTCACCCTGGCAATGTATTACTTTTAAGATTTAAATTATTCGAACAAAACTTTAACAATAGTCATAGCTATTTTCACTCAAAAATAGTCTTTCACATGTTCTTTCTTTTAGTGATTGCAAACAGATTTGGAAAAGTATTTCAAATAATGTAGTATAACTAAGATCAAATTTATATTTTAATTTAAAATGGTAAGATACATCATAAATCTTAAACTTTCAAAATATTGAGTCACATTTTTATAAAATTAGCCATTCTCAGATTTTTCAGTAAAAAAGTATCAATTAACAGAATATAACATAAGTGTGCCCTTATGCAAATTTATAACATTTGTATAAAATTTGGCCAGGGTTTAAATGAGTTAACATTTTGATAAATGCTATTCACCATTTTAAAATTATTATAACAACAAAGAATATTTTTAGTTATGCCAATACTTTTTCTAAAACTGTATGCATAATTCTTAGTGTATTTCATATCTACAAATGTGTTACATTAAATTTTTAGGCTGACATGCAGAAACACTAAGAAATGATGCTTGGATTCACTCTGACTTTTAAAAATAAAATAACCTCATTGATAAATAATATAATGCAATCATTAAAGAGCCCCATTTCTTCACTTTTCAAACTAACAACATCAGAATATTTTATAGTGTAATATGCAGTAGTATTGAAATAACAAGGAAATAACACATTCATTCACCTTGGGGCAAGTGTAAACTGATGCAATCCCTCAGGAGGGTAATTTGAAAATAGCCATTATATTTCTATATGTATCATTGCCCTGACTCAGCAATTCCACTTCTAGAAATGTTTCGTTCAGATATAATTATTCCTCTGAACAAAAGCTGTTTCTTGTAGTATTGATGGAATTAAGTTTAGGGGGAAAAACAACAACTGTCTGATTCTTGAGTCCTTGATCTTAACCACAATTCAAACTGCCGGTGATATCTTCTTTTCAGGAATGATAACCAGATTATAACTATGTGTAAAGCTGTGTTATATTTTATTACTTTATATATGTCTCTTCCTTATCCTCAGTCCTGAAATTAGCTGAATTAAAATTTGAAATGTGAGGGTCTACTGCACATTTTTGCTGTTTTTGTTTCCTTGAGAAATATGTGAGCACAGAGAAGAATTCTTCACACTCGGTGCCTAACAAATCAGTAACCTCAAAATTTTACTTTTCTTGAGACCATTCACATAATATCACAGTTTTTAACACTTTTAGAAAATAAGATAAAATAAATAGAGCATCATTTGAGATGAGGCCATTTTAAGCGACTAAAAATTAAAATTCATAATTGTGAATCAAAGTAAAGTTGAAATAAAGATTGCAAGAGTTGGGCGGAATAAGAGCTGAGTGAGACACAGGCAAAGTTGAGGGTGGAATTCTAGGCCTTGGTAAAGATATCATGGGGTTCTTCCTATTTATTGTCTTCCTTATGCAGTATTCTACCTGCTTTCATATTTAAATCTCTGAAAAATATCATGAAGATACAGCTAAGATGGAATATTTGGTTAATGTGATAAAGCAAGTAACTGAAATTTTTGGTTGTTGATTAGAGACAAGTTATGCCTGGAGATAAAATCTATTTAGATAATTCAGTTATCAGCAGCTATTTAATGACGCTCTTTATTTACCCCTTATTTCATTTAGCCTATTTTTTAATGAAATTCCCGAAATGTTATTAACAGTGGTAATTCAAAATTTGGACACAAAATTGTTAAATCTATAAGAAGTGTTTACTTGAAGGCCATACATTTTAATTATCGTAAACAAAGGTATCTAACCATTAGCTGATTTACAAATGATCAAAGTAAACATGGAGATCACAAAAAAGCGCACATCATTATTCAGGTATAATAAATAGGTATGATACCATAAGTAAATAGATTTCACATGAGCCTTCAAGTAATTACTAGTGAGCTGAAAAATATCTCCCTTTGAAAATTAAAATCCAGAAATAAAAAAATATATAAATATATAAAATACTCTGCTGGAGATTCAAGTCTCTTAGCCTTCATTTCCCTTGGGGACATATAATAGTTATGTGTATCATATTTATTATCATGGTGAAAAATTGAAAACAATCCAAAAGTCCAACTATAGAAAATTGGTTAAATAAATTATGATACAAACATTTAATAAAACACATGCTACCAGAAAAATCTACACTAAGGAAGAACACTTAATTACCTTGGAAATGTTCATTGTGACAGGTACATTGTTTACTCAAAATTACACCCTGGCGCCTCCTTCCTTGCTAACACAACCTAATTGTGCTTAGTTTTTTTAGGAATCATGTAGCAATTCCTTGAACTCTGATGAACATTTGACCTTGATCTTGCTACTACCATAAATAAACTCCTACAATTTAGCCAAAAGAAAATCTAAACAGACTCAGTTCTTAGTTTCCACATTTAAATCAAATTGCCTAGTGATCACTGTGTTCTTTCTTGAATTGTTTAAGGTGTTTAACAATTATATAATAATAAGAGCAAACACATAAAACAAGGAATGATGTCAAAGTACTATGTACAAGGCTCAGTTAAAAGTGCAACTGCTTGAAGCATATTTCCTTTAATTTTCAAAACAAATGTGTGATATAGATGCTGTTATTATCACTCCCATTTTACAGCTAGAGGACAAGAAACAATTTTATAGAATTTATTTGAAGTCCAAGCTGCCTGACTCCCAAGTCCTAGTTCATAACATCTATACTTTATTTTTTCTGGTAGATTCTTTATGTACTTTGCAACCCATCTTGACTCTCCCTTGAATCATGACATTGCCACGCTCACAGGGCCAAGGCTTTTAAATTATATTTCAAAAGTTATATTTTCTATTCTACATAAACTATCGTTTTAAAAATGTACATCTATGAAAGCTCTGAAATGTTCATTTGGGATTTAGCATCTGAAATTTATCATGTCTCTGTGCCAACAACTTAAAAACATCTGCTTTCTGCTTGGTTAACAATGAAACCTCTGGGATACAGTTCAACTGCAGAAAATTATCATTTACTAGAGTAAGAGTCTAACCAGGAAGCATCTTTGCTTTTTCCAAAGGCATGTGACTTACTATAAGGAAAGCCAATTATGTTCCTTATTTCATTTCAGTCCAATTTAGTAATTTCCAACTCAGGTTTGTTGCAATATAGGATCTTAAAAAAAATCTTAAGGAGTTTTGTAAAATGCTACCAAAATTCTCAAAGAAAATTAGTTAAATTCATCCTAAATAAGTCCGATCCAGTATTCTGAGCAGTATGGTGATAAATTCAAGATAATTAAGAAGTGATAGAAACAACTGAAAGTTATCCAGGTTGTTACCACTATTCTGTGAAGCTAGTGTTGTGGATAAGAGATGAAAAAGATGCTCACACAGCTAAGGGCACTCAAAGGGAAGTGAGATGTGCACATGGTCTCCAACAAGGATGGTTTTACTTGTTAGTCACAGAGATCTACTAAAACTAGGGATGATTTCATGGAAGGGTACAGGGTGTCTCAATTCAGAGACCTGGCAGGAAGTATAGCTAAGTTACCAAAGGGAGTGATACCAAGAGCAAAGAAACTATGAACTGATGATTTTATCTGTCAATCAAGGATTGCACGATCTCTCATCTCTTCTCTGAGCATACAAATGTCATTCTTCTGTCTCTCCCCAGCATGCCTTTCTCTATTTTGGAATATATTAGACCTGAAAACGGCCACTCCAGGCTCGAGCTTTACTATGCCCCAAAGTGACAGATTCTCTAACTCTGATTTCTAATTTTGGGAGAAAGGAATGTACTTGGCAAAACTAGGGCCAAGGTTCTATCCAACTTCCAATCACCTCTGAAAGAGTGGGTAAGAGCCGTGACTTAACTCTCATTTAGCAGGAGTTGCAGGTACAAACAATGTGACAAAAGGATATGAACAAGTTCTTTAAGAACTGGGTGTAGGGCACAGGAGAAAATGTTTAACATGGGAAATCATGGAGTGTTTATTTACATCCACAATCTTAATGCACAGCAGAATGTGATAAGAACTCTTTAAGAGATTTAGACAAATTGTTATAATAGTGAAAATGTAAGAGGTTATTTTTTGTCATAAATATGTGTATGTATGGATATATATAAATACATATAGTGATGTACGTGTATGTCACAATATATATATATACACAAACATTTGCAATAATAATATGATATTCAAGTTGATTGTTCAAACTTATGTCATGGGTTTTTCAGATATAGTTATAGTATTTAAAGTGAACATTAATAAAGATATTAATACCTATCTTTAATTTAGTGCTTATTTTATGCCAAACATTGTTATAAAATGTGTTAATGCATTATCTCATTTAATTTTTAGAACAAAAGTATAAGGTATATACTATTATTTCCCACATCTTAAAGAAAGAGTAATTGGCCCTTAGCCAGAGATCACACATTCATAGAGTAACAGAGGAAGGATTCTAGCCCATTTTTCTTTAGCTAGTTCTCTTAACCACATGAATTATTGCTATTCCAAGCCCTGATGATACAATTTTGTTAGGGAGATAAGATTCTAATATACCTTGTGGAAGACTGAAAAGAAAGGCAAAGGGATGGTAAAATCCTGTTGGAGTAGTCAAGACACACTGAGGAGCTACTTATACCTGAAATATGGGATGCATGAGAAGAGAGAAACTAAACCTAAAACATATATCTGATCTTGAACATAGTGGGCCATGACAACCATGTGGAGCAGAAGAGAAAATGAATTGAAATGGTGCTTGAGGAAAGTAAGAATGATGACAGTGAATATGGCCTACAGGACAGGCTGGGAGGAGAAAGTGAGTCATAAGTTTCTGGCAAGCAGACAATTGCACTGTCCTGTCAAGATCATCTACTGTAGTCCACTTTATTTAGTTGATATAAATAATAAGCAACTTGAAACCATTCATGAATGAAGTTGGGTAGTCAAGAGATCGGCTAAACTCTAATAAGGTGAAAAGCTGTCAAAATAAATGAGTAGTAAGCTTAGGGCATCTATTACTGCTTCTTGTCTGTCAAGTGTTTTCGTTCCAGAGAAAAAAAGAAGAAAAGAAATTGTAGAAAAATGTCAGTCTCTGAAATTCTCTGCCTAAATGCAAGGTGATTTTTCTCAGTTCCCTATCCATCAGCAAATCCTATTTGACTCTTCCTCTAAATTATAGCCTACATGAATAGCACTTTTTCCCTCAATGCTTCCACCGTAACCCAAGCCATCATCATGTCCTTCCTGGATATCATAGCAACTTTCACCTTCCCTCACTTCTATCCACTGTTCACAAAGAAAACAAAGCAATCAGTTCAAAACATCTTTCAGATTAAGCCTCTTGCTTGATTAAAACTTATCAGTGGTTTAGAAGTAATCTGAGAAAAAATCCAAAATCAGAATGGTCTGTGACACTATTTACGATTTAGACACTTCATATGCCTTCAGCTTCATTTTCTATCATTCTCTCTACTCTGGTCCCCCGTTCTAATGCTTTTCAGCAATGCTAACTTTTTTTCTTTTACATAATTTTCTACTCCATACTATTTCCCAACTCAGGAACCACATCTCTTTAGATGTTGGTTATAGTTTCCTCTTCCAAATCTAGGAGCATGCTGTCAGAGAGGCATCTCCTAACCACTAATTAAAAATATTTTCAACCTCATGCCCCTAGTCACTAGTATATCACAGATGAAGAGTATTCATTAAATAGTAAAGGTTAGCAGAGTGTTCCAGCTCAAGGAAAGAGCATGTACAAAAATTTGTACACAAGAGAAGGGAACCTATAAAGCTAGAATATAGTTACAAGTGGAGTAGAGATAAAAGCAGAGGAAGGTAAGAGATGAGGTAGGAGAAGTACTGAATTGGTATCTTCAGGCTTTTAAAGATAAACATAAGAAGGTTTGGCTTTATTTTGAACTATTTGTTGGTGTATGAGATGAAAGGTAATGAAATGATTTAAGTTGAGGAATGATGTGGCAATAACTGCATTTCAGAAAGGTGAAGGGCACGCGTATAGAAATAGGGAGGGAGCAAGACTGGAGGCAAGGAAACTAGCCAAGCAAGAGGGGATGGTGTCTGACCTACCATGAGACGCACTGTGGGGAGGAGCTAGCACAGGGGGACACTGAGGCAACAGAATTAACTTTAGGGAAATTACTCATCAATCAGAGATCTATTTGCACTCTTGCTACTACTATTACCCAAACAGATCATTTATTTCAGTAAGATGTTTTCCTTTGGCTAAGCCCATTAGTGATTTATTTAAAAAGTAGTTCTATTCTTATAATGAGAGAATAAAATTATTCTTATAATTTTATTTTTAAGAGCTAAGTGGGAGGAAACAGCTAACCCTCAAGCCCTTGGGGAAAATAAAGCACAACATTATTTCAGTCCCTAGGGACTTTAGAGCAGTAAGTCCCGTCAGAGGGGTTTAATCAATGAAATTGAGATGGTCCCAAAGTGAGCAAACTGCTGACAGGTGCTGCAAATGAAGCAGTGGAGTTTGGTTATTGTTGTTATTATAATTGTCATTGTTATGGAATTTTTATTCATGTTTGGTTTCGAAGATTTAAAAACATATCTCACTCCTTCCTAAGAACCTTTTAGTTGTCATACGTACATAAAACTTAAAGCAGAACTTGAAACCATACCCCAGGAAGGAGGAAGAAGCAAGCATTCTCATTGTAAAAATCAGTACAGATTCCAGGAGTGATGTGACCAAGGCAGAAGCAGAAGAGACTCCAGCTCTGTCTCCCCTGTAAAGATCAAGAATTAAATAGCTATCCACAGACAAAAACAGCTCTTGGAGAACTCTGGAGTCCACTTAAGAAACTTCAGCAACACAGCAGAACAAAAAGTCTCAAGAATAACCATACACAGAAAAGGAAGGAAGACAGCTTCATTTTGCCAGCATTATCCTACTCCCCGAGCTCACGTTGCTTAGTGCCAAGAGAGAATTCCCACCTGGGAAAGTTCCCCTCTCGAAGAAAAAGGGAGAGTGGGGTGAGTTAGCAGCTTCACCAGCACAGCATGAAGGTCCTGCTTTAATTTTACCCCACCCAGACAGAGACAACTATGAACAAAACACACACACACACACACACACACCAAAAAACCCAAACAACAACAAAAAAACAGAGAGCCTACTAATAGCCACAGAGCAAGAATGCTCTGCAGACAAACTGAACAACTGTCTCTACTGAAGAAACCAATGGCCAACACAGCTATCACAGATGCCCCACAAGAATCTGCATTCACTGTCACCAGCCATCTGAGTCTCTTCTCTTTCTTCCCCACTCCCAAAGGAGCCCAGGAACCAACCTGGTAGTCAGCCCAGGCCTCTGTAGCTACACAGTGCAAGTTGCCAGCCTAGAGTCCTGTGAATGCCCCCATTGCCCTGCACACAATCAAGGCTAGCCCCTTCATCTGTGCCCTTGCATGCTGCCAGGCTGACTCCTGCCACTGACCTCTACTGCTGTCCATATGCCAGGGGTGGAGAGACTGTGTGGTCACAGGAGAGCACACAAATAGCCAGGGTCCCCAGAACTGCTTCTGGGCCAGGATTAGACCTGTCTTATGTCATTGGCCTGCACCTCTCTACTAACATGAAGCTAGCCCCTCTAGCTATATACCTGTATGCCTCCAGCCTGTTCTCTCTCACCAGCCTCCAATGCCATGTGCCTGTGGCCAAATTTCAGACATGGTGGTGCATGCTGACAATGAGAGCTTTCACAGCTTCCAGTATGCCTGTGGTTGACCCTGGCCCTTTCTGTGCCTGTCCTGACCCCACTACTACCTGTGTGTCTGTAATGGTCACAGCCACTCCATAGACACATGCAGATGGTCCCCAAAGCCAAGCATGTGCACATCACTAGCTCTGGCCATTACCGCTGCTTGCAATGTGCCTAACAGCTATAGACACAAATAGTCCTTGCAGATTCTGTGGACCATTTGCAGAGCTCGCCAAGGATCACACAGTTGTTAATGCTGTAAATCACAGTGATTTGAGTCAGTCAGCTACAGTGTCTCTCCCTACCTTGGACCTGGTACCACCATATGTTCCCACACTTGGTCCCCTGCACTAGTAGACCCAAGGTTACAGCACATTCCTGCATACCCCACCTTCAGATGAAAGCTTCCCTTTACCAAAGTCAGCTCATAAAGTCTGGTAGAGGTGACTGCTTCTTCAAATGTGCAGCCACCTATAAAAAGTTACTGAAATCACAAAGAATCAGGGAATCATGACTCCACCAAAGGAATGTAGTAAACCTCTAGGAACTGGTCCCAAAGAAATGGAAATACAGAAACTTCTTGACAAAGAATTCAAAATAATTGTTCTAAAGATGCTCAGAGAGCTACAAGAGAATACAGATGAACAATTTCATGATATCATAAAACAGCACAAGACAAATGAGAAGTTCAAAAAATAACACAGAAAGCATTCAAAAAAATCAAACAGAAACTTTGATGCTAAAGAATACAATGACTAAACTGAGGAATTCAATAGATAGCTTCAATAGCAGACTTGAATAAGCAGGATAAAGAATCAATAAGCTCAAAGATAAATCTTTTAAAATTATTCAGTCAGAGGAACAAAAAGAATAAGAGAATGAAAAGAAATAAAGAAAGCCTATGGGTTTTATGAAACATCATTAAAAGAAAATGAATTCATCATTGGAATACCAGAAGGAGAAGATAGGGAGATAGGTGTAGAAACCTTATTTAAAAATTAATGGCTGAGAACTTCACAAACCTAGGAGAGATTTGACATCCAAGTTCATGAAGGTGATATGTCATTCTAAAATTTCAAACCTAATGATCGTCAGAGGCATATTCTAATAAAACTGGCTAAAATCAAAGACAAAGAGAATTTTAAAAGCACAAAGACAAAAAATTATCTCATACAAGAGAACCCCATAAGGCTATCAACAGATTCCTTAGCAAAGACCTTTCATGCTAAGAGAGAATTAGATAATATATACAAAGTGTCCAATAAAGAAACTGCAAACCAAGAATACTTTGCCCAGCAAATTTGTCCTTCAAATATGAAAACAAACAAACAAACAAACAAACAAAAAACTACCCCAAACAATCAAAAGCTGAAGGAGTTTATCATCACTAGATCTCCCTTACAAAAAATGCTGAAAAGGAGTTCTTTAAGCTGAATTGAAAGCATGAGAATTAGTAACATGAAGACATATGAAAATAAACAATACACTGGTAAAAGCAAGTAGATTTGGATTCAGAATACTCCATATTACCCAAAGAAATTTATAGATTTAATGCAATCCCTACCAAAATTCCAGTGGCATTTTTCACAGAAATACACAGAATCCTAAAATATGTATGGAGCCACAAAATACTCCAAGTAGCCAAAGCAATCTTGAGAATAAGCTGGAGGCATCATGCTCCTGATTTTAAAGTATATTAGAAATATACAGTAATCAAAACAGTATGGTACTGGCATAAAAACAGACACATAGTACAAAATTGAGAATCCAAAAGTAAACTTACACACACTATGGTCAACTAATGTTTAACAGTAAGCCAAGAATACTCAATGGGGAAAGAGTACTTTCTTTAATAAACAGTGTTAGGAAAAGTAGGTATTCACATTCAAAATAATGAAATTGTATTGCTGTCTTATACCACTCACAAAAATTAACTCGAATGGGTTGAGTACTTATCTGTAAGACTTGAAACCAAAACTTCTAGTAGAAAACAGGGGTAAGCTCTTTGACATCAGTCTTGGAAATGATTTTTAAAATATTACATGAGAAACAGAGGTAATAAATGCAAAGATCAATAAGTAGGAGGGCATTGAACAAAAAAAATTCTGCACAGCAAAAAAAAAAAAAAGAAAGAAAAAGAAAAAAGAAAGAAAGAAAAATGCAACCTTAAAATGAAAGAAAATATTTGAAAACCATACATCTGATAAAGGGTTAATATGCAAAATATATAAGGAACTCAACAAATCAATAGCAAAACAAACAAACAAGTCAATAAAAAATGGACAGGGGAATTAAACAGAAAATTTTCCAAAGACATACAAATGGCCAACAAGTATAAAAAGATGCTTAACATCACTAATCATCAGGAAAATGCAAATTAAAACTGTAATGGGATATACTATTTAGAATGGCTATTATTAAAAAAAACAAGAAAGATATAACAAATGCTGGCAAAATGTGGAGAAAAGGGAACTCTGGTGCACTACTGAAGCAATTATAAATTGATTCAGTCACTACAGAAAACAGTGTAGAGGTTCCTCAAAAAATTAAAAATAGAACTACTATATGATCTCGCAATATCACTTTTCAGTATATATCTCAAGAACATTAAATCATTATCTCAAAGACATATCTGCACTCCCATGTTCACTGCAGCATTATTCACAATAGGCAAGACTTGGAAACAACCTAAATACTCACCAATGAATAAATGGGTAAAGAAAATAAGGTGTATATATACAATGAAATATTTTTTCTCCATAAAAAAGGAGATCCTCCCATTTGTGACAACATGGATGGACCCTGAGTGCATTACGCTAAGTTATATAAGTCAGACAGAGAAAGACAAATACTGTAAAATCCCTTGTGTGGAGACTGAAAACATTAAACTAATAGAGAAACAGAGAGTAGAATGGTGGTGGTTGGGTGCTGAGGGGTAGGAATATGGAGAGATGTTGGGTAAAGGGTAGAAACTTTCAGTTATAAGTTCTGGGAATCTAATGTACAGCATGGGGGTTATACTATATAGGATAATACTATATTGCAAACTTGAAAATTGCTATTCAGCAGAGCTTTAATGTTCTCACCATAACAATAACTAAATGATAACTATGTGAAGTGAATGTGTTAACTAACAATATTGTATTAAACATTTCACAATATATATGAGTAGCAAATCATCACCCTGTATACCTTAAACACATACAGTATTATATCAGTTATATCTCAATAAAGGTAGAAAAAAAGATCAACAAAATATCAACCTTGAAACAACAACAACACACAAAAAAAATGAGGGCTTTATTTTAAACAGCAAATAAAAAACCAAATGAATTCCATGAGGGGCAAAATAGCAAGTTCCAGATAACTGATATTTGGGCAGTATAACCTGAAAATAGAACATAACAGAATTCCTAGCATAATGTGTGAATAGTTGGTCAAATAGACCATTTTCCCCAAATTTCTCAGTAAAGCTTGTGATAACAACTGGAAAGTAGATAATTAACTGTTAAGATCTGGGACAAGAATGTACAATAATGACAATCTAATTGGTAGATCATAAGCTTTGGGAAACAGAGAGGTGAAAAGAAGGGCTGAGTGTTTATTATGAATTTTGAGACACCTAATCAAGGTATAGGTTTGTTTTCTGTGAAAATGGTCCATAAGGGTACTCAAGTCAAATTCATGATCTTCTTAAGTAGCTGCTTTGGAATTATCCTACTTCTAAGACAAACCGCTTCTTTGGTGTTTTTTGTTTGTTTGTTTTTAAACCATTGATTAGTTTTACCAGTTCTAGAACTGGCAACTGTCATATATAGCTGATAGGAATGCAAAATGAAACAACCAGTTTGGACACAATTTTGCCTTTTTTTTTTTTTTTACAAAATTAAATGTATATTTACCTTATGATATGGCAATTCCATTCCTAATTGTTTATTCCAAAGAAGTAAAATACAGGCACACAAAATATAAATCTTGGGCAAAGTGTTTCAAAGCAGCTTTATCATAACAATCCAAAAAAGGAACAGTTCCCAAATAATTGAAAATGCTCTCAAAAGGGGGATAAACAAATTGCTATACATACAGAGAATGAAATTTTACTCAGTAATGCAAAGGATGAACAACTGATACCTGGAGGGACATGGATCATTACAAAGTCATTATGCTGAGCTCAAGAATGCAAACACAAAATCGCACATACTGTAGTGTCTGCTTAGGATAGCTGAGATGACAGAAACGGTCTATACTTTGATAGTAGTGCTGATTACACAGGTATAGGCATTTGTCAAAACTCATTAAATATGTGCAGTTCATTGTATGAAAATTTCACCTAGTGGGAAAAAAAACACTAAACACGTAGGGGGTGGGTTAGCAGTATTTCAGATTCGAGGAGACTACAGATACATAAGTTAATGTAATGTCTGATCCTGAATTGGATCCTGGACCCAAGAGACAACAGTTCAAAAGGACATTATTGATACAACTGACAGAATTTGAATATGGAGATTAGAAAACAGTGTTGTCTTAGTCTTAAATTACCTGATGTTTTACTTCTTCTATATTTATGTAAGATAATATTCTTACTCTTAGCAAATGCACACTAAAGCATTTAGAGTTAAAGGGGCATTGGGTCTCTACCTTGTGCTCTAATGGTTAGAAATAAATTGCATCTGTATTTCTACAGAGAGAAAATAATAAGAAATATAGATAAAATATAAATAATTGGTGAATCTGGGACATATGGGAGTTCTTTGCAACATTCTTGTAAATTTGAAATTACATTAAAATAAAAAGTACCCCCACACATAGCAAAAAAAAAAAAAAAATAGTGACAAATTTGCAATTGAAATTTCAAACTTCTACAGCATATATAAAAGATGACAGTATTAATTTGAGCCTAAACCCTTTCAGAAACTATTTTACAATTTGCCTTTCATAGATATAGCAGAATCTCAGACAGGCCTCTGTAGACTGTGCTTAATCTCATGGTTGGGTTTCCAGAACTGATATATGATTGAAGTGAACAGTTTATTTTCAAAGAACAGTTTTCAAGGGTGATGACTGTAACTTGGTATAATTAATAGTAAGTGATTCTTATCTATTTAGATACCAAGGCCATTTGCTCTGGGAAAGATTTATAATCCCTAAAGAGAAAACATTTCATCAACACAAAGGAACGCATGTATTTCAAATTTTATTACTCTAGGATAGCATGTGTCCAATTAATTGAGCTTCATGGGAGACCATTAAAAATAAATTAGAGAGAAGGAGAATTAAAACATTGTCCTAGTATATGCCATTTGAAATTGTGACTTGGTCAATTAGAGCACTTTTACCTATATTAATTAAGGTGGTATGTATTAAATATTTAGATTTCATTAAAATATTAAGCTAAGAGCTATGTATATTGTTTGGCTCTTAGCCCAATTCTGTGTACTTAGCTATTGATTAAGCAAAGCAATAAAAGCTACAAGTAGTCATATTTGACTCTTAATTGATTTCTTAACAAAGTAAGTACCTAACAAATCAATGTTAAAATAGTTGAGACAAAAATCCAAGCTCTCCTCATTTAAGGCTGGAGACAGGAGGCCTGGGCATGTAGGGATTCAGCTGTATGACTCTAAAGAGTTAAAAAGAGTTTTGTGCAATCAAACATTCCCTAACAAAGGACATGCCTTGAGTAAATGTATCTTAAAATATAACTTCTTTTTTTAGCTTTTGACTTTTATGAAGCATAAAGCTTCATAACACTGAAAATTAGATGAAAATGAAAAGGTCAGGAAAAAATATAACATAAATCTAGATAACCTGAGGTGATATCAATAGGTCCAGGGTTTCATTTGTTTTATCTTGAGTAGTTCAATTTTACAATATTAATTGATTTATTTAACAAGAAAGTTTAGTGTTCTAAAAAGCTAATTTTTAAAACTTTATCTTTATTGTTGAAAGTATTACAGATGTCCCCTATTTTTCCCCCATTAATGCCCTCCACCCCACATCGAGGCCCTCCGCTATTGTCTGTGTCCATGGGTTATGCATATATGCATATAAATTCTTTAATCTCTCTCCACCCACCCCCCTCCCCACCTTCTCTCTGAAATCCCTCAGTCTGTTCCATGCTTCTATGTCTCTGGATCTATTTTGTTCATCAGTTTATTTTATTCATTAGATTCCACATATGAGTAAGATCATGTAAAATATATATTTTAAAACCTTGAGATTGATTAAAAGTTATCTACTGTTAATATGATCTGTATTTTCCATCCTGCCACAAATCCAACAAAATGTGAGAAAATATAATTGTATAAATATTAAATTACCAATAACACTTAAAAACACACAAAAAATAGTACCATTAAGGGACTGATGATTTTGACCATTTCAGGAAGATGGGAAACAGAGAATCTATTCCACGAGAAATAGGAGCAGAAAACATTTGCAGAAAAAATAATCAGGGTGAGAAATTTCCAGCTAATACGCAAAGTCAGAGTCACAAAGAGACAGCAATTCAAAGAGTGAGCACTGCATGCATTTTGAGCAACTGTTCTGTCCAGCACCTTGCACTAAACAATGATTGACAGTGATATTTGCTCCTACATCAAGGATGGATTATAAGAACTGACAGCAGAGACATGTGAAAATGAGTCCAGATAGTTTCTGGCTCTCGGGAGAAGCAAGAAGCCCTCATCTTCAAAATAAAAAGTATCAGAATTCTCAGAAAATATAACACATTCTGATATCCTACATAATTAATTACCAGAGGCAGGCAAAAACCTGTTGAACTATCATTAACAGATTGGTCAGCAGGAACTTGAAAAAACAAAAATTACATACTGCCAAGAAGTCAAATAGTTGAGGAAAACTAGTACCATGAAACTTCACACAGAAGAACCTGAGGAAATAGTCCTCATTATCAAAAGTGGTTGCTAGGCTACCATGAAGCAATATCATAAATAGTCTGAGAGAAAATGATTTTGAATCTCAAATTTTGTACTTGGTTAAATTAGCATTCACTGTGAGGGCAAATCATGACTATTTTCAAAGATATGCAGAATTAGAATCTAAAATAGACTTCCGGTTTCTGCTTAGAATATAGAAATCTGGTAAGGGTATGTGCCCACCAACCTTAAGAAAAGGCCACAATACCTCATTAAAATTAATGTCTTTTAATTTCATGTTCTGATTGGTTTTGTTAGCTGTCTCAATGTGTTTGTTTTCTATGGCTGCTGTAACAAACCCCCCCCCCCCAAAAAAAACTTGGTGGCTTAAAAGAACAGAAATTTATTCTCTTGAAATTCTGACAGCCAGAAGTCTGAAATCATTTTCACTGGGTTGAAATCAAGGTGTTCATAGGGCCAAACTCCATCTACAGGGTCTAGGGGAGAATGTGTTCTTCACTTCTTTCAGTTCCTAGCGGCTGCCAGCCTTCCTTGGCTTGTGGTCACATCACTCCAATCTCTGCCTCTACAATGATTCCGAAGAGGAAGCTCTATTCTGTGCTCTCAAATCTCTCTCTGTCTCCCCTTATAAGGATACATATGATTGCATATAGGGCCAACCCTGATAATCCAGGATACTATCCCCGACTCAAGATAACTTAATCATGACTTCAAAGAATCGTTATATAAGTAAGGTTTCAACTACAGATTTCGGGGATTAGGACCTAACATTTTGGGGGACCATTATTCAGCCTACTACACTTATCATTTGATTTCCTCATTGTTTTTGCATTTTATTTTGAGGCTCACTTTGAGTGAAAAGTCTTTCTTTTTGTTGTTTTATTCTTTATTTTTGTCAGCTCTCCCTTTTCGTCACTTTTTAAGTTACCTGCCTCTGGACTCTCTATCCTAATTAAGTCTCATGGTGACAATTAGCTTTCCTGACCCATTATGATATTTGCAATATTGTAGGCACATGCACAATCTCTAGTCATAGTTTTGGTAGCCTCCCTGGATGGCAGCTTGTTAAAATCAGGAGTCACAGTTTGAGGCTTGCCACTGTTTAAGTTGTATTTTCTGTCTCCTTTCTCTTTAGTGTGAGGAAAGCTAACTCAGGGCCATATTTCAAGCAGAGAGTTTTAGACTTCATGTGAGTAGGTTGCATTTACTTTTCTTTATAATTATGGAAATACTTTTTCTTGCTTTAGGATTCAGAGCCTCTCAGGATTATATTTTGTGTTCCTGATCTATTTATAGTAGACAGAGGAATTAATTTCACTGAGAATCCTGCTATGTAATTTGTTGCTGTTCACTATGTTCATTGGTACTTGGCTTTGACATAGGTTTGAAGCAGAGAGTGGGGTCATAACATAGGTTTTCCATGTCTTTTGGACCAGAAATCCTGGTTGTTTTTATTACCTTGAAGTCTTTTATTGTATTAATTTTAAAAACTTAATATTATTATAAAAAATTATCCTAAATTATATTGGTTGAAATACGTTCATGCTAATGTCAAATATAATGCATGCCCAGTAAAGCTGGAATGACTAGGGAAGGTGCTTGCTGTCAGTCACACCTGGGGGCAGAGATAGTTGGCCAGAATGAGCATGGCCACTGCAATTGAGTAGAATTTGGCATATTTACTCCCCCAAACAAAGGAGTTCGCTCTCCTGTACTCTTGTGCTTTCAGGACCTTTAGGACTCCTGTTGCTTGAGGCACACTCTCTTGCATTCTCCCCTGTGGCCCACAGCCATGTAGACCCACCACAGGCAATGGACTAGTGGACTGCAACTATCCTGGTGCTGTACTGGGCCCAGCAGTAATGTGGAATGGAAACTCTGGACTCTGGCTTTGCTTCTAGCTTTAGTGAAACCTCAGCTCCACTTCTTCTAAGACTGTACAAAAGGGAAATGGGACTTTTGAAACACAGAAATGTAATTCCACAAAAATAAAGTTTTCTACCATATCTCATCCTCCCATGGGAGCCTTCAGAAATGCTTATTTCAGCGGTATCTCAAGAACCCCACTTCTACCAGTAACAGTATGACTGTTCTTTATGACCAAGGCACATATATGGAAGACTCCGTTTAGAATATTAGGGGTAGAATGCGGCGACGGACTTGAGAAAATTGGAAAATCTTTATCAATATTAATATGTAACTTTATTGATATAGAAAATAACAGCCAAAAATATATAAAGTCACTTTATCATTTTTTTCAGAGAGATGCGCATATTTTATTTTGTTTCTTCTCCAATGTTTCATTTGTTGGAAATACTAATGACCTAAGAAATGAGAATTAAATGGGAGTCCTGCGGAAAACGTAAATCTACCGCCTCAAACACCCACTATACAACTGCAAATCAATACAACATTAAATATTTGAACCTATAACATGTGCTAGATATCAAAGTGAGATTTCCAAAGAGGGCTTCATGAACAGAAAAAATATTCCAGATATAGTAGATTAAGTTTCATTTATCTTTTTCAGCTGTCAATTTCCTAATCATATTATAATTTGCAAATAAAAAGTATCAAACTGAGCAAATTGTTTGAGAGTTTCTAGCAGTAAATATTTATAAACTGACTAAATATGGATAAAATTCTAATATTAAATTAGTATTGACCATCTTAAATAATTTTAAGTTGGAAATTAATTGTACTAAAATGAAATATTTAATCAATAACCTCATCTAACAATTCGCACTAGCCTTTCATCTGTAACCCAGGAGAAGTCATTAGAAATCCTGATGAAAGCATTCCTTGAAAGAAAGAAACTCAGTGCTTTGCTGTCATTGGACTTGGCATGATTTCCATTTTGATGGCCCTATTGTCTAGGTTGCCTCTTTGTAGAGAGTAGAATGAAGTCACTGCTTTAGTCTGGCCTTTGAAGTTGAATTTTTCTTTTAAACTCTGGTTTTAGTAAAATATCCACAAAATCACTTGTATGGCTGTGCATTTTTATGGGGTCACAGTGCTTAGGGTCATTTTAAAAATTGATTAATTTTTTTGTAATTATCTGCATGTGAGAAGTAGTCTTTTAATCAGGTAAAACATTTTTTGGAATCACAAGAAAGGAATGTGTTATTTTTTAAAACCCAAAGTTACACAAACATTTGAAAATCTGTTCAATTGTATTTGTGTTTCTCTGCTTCACAACCTGTCAGAAAACATAAAGGCATTATAAGTATAATGTTTGTCCAAAAACTAGGGAGCAGATGAACAGAATTGGAGTTGTCCTTTCTAATGTCCTGTCTGTCCAAGAGTTAGTTAAATGCTTGTTTTGTTTTCTTGATCTGATGGTGGGTGGTGTATATATTATTTCTTTAAAAAAAGCAGAGTTTCCACTTATAAGCCTAAGAGAGGGAATGAGATGAAGATAAAGCATTTTTTCCTTCTACAACTCACAAGCGAGTTGCTGTGCTTCAAATAAAGTTGAAAGGGTCATTTTATATAAAGGGAGAGCCACAAACACAATAGTTATTTTGTGAAATGTACTCCAAACCATACTCTGAGAAGAAAATCTGTTGTGTTGAGCCCTGCTTCAACCTCCATTACCTTTACTTGGAATTATTAGAACATCTCTTCAATTGTTAAACCATTGATATGTCCATTGGGTTTTTTGGCTTCTGTTTCTTTTTTAATCCTCACCTGAGGATATTTTTTCCATTGCTTTTCAGAGACAGTGGAAGGATAGAGAGAGAGAGAGAGAGAGAGAGAGAAGCATGGACATGAGAGAGACACATTGATTGGTTGCCTCCCTCCCCCTGCCGGACCAGGGCCAGGGACTGAGCCTGCAACCAAGGTACGTGCCCTTGGCTGGAACCGAACTTGGGACACTTCAGTCTGCAGGCCAACGCTCTAACCACTGAGCAAAACTGGCTAGGGCTTGGCTTCTGTTTCAGTTGTGTTTATGTAAAAGTTTACCACATTACGTATCACATTACCACATAATTAAGACACATTTTAATTAATACATTTGAGTCAATTTTCAAAAAAAACCCTTACTTATGTCTATGAGGTCTTCAGGGAATAGGGGAGTCTAAGGAGAGGAAGGGAGATGGGAGGACAGCCGGTTGGTGGAACAGTAAAAACACACACAACATATATATTGTTTTCCATCTTATATGGGCATGGTTCATGGCACCCCAAAATAATTAAATCCTAACATCAAAGATCCTGATCACTGATCACCATAACAAATATGTATTATAATAATGAAAACATTTGAAATGTCACAAGAATCATCAAAATCTGACATGGAGACATGAAGTGAGCCAATACTATTGGAGAAAATGGCACTAATAAATATGCTCGGCGCAGGGTTGCCATAAACCTTCAATTTGTCAAAAGCATGATAAAGCAATGTGCAGTCACCTGCATACTTCAGGTTACAGTTTTTGTGTGTGCCTTTTGATAGGAAGTGGGAAATGCAGGTTTGTACTTCAGGATAACATTCTGGGCAAAAGATACAGAAATTGCCCTTATCGTCATTTAGATATAATCAAAGCTACAGAAAGAAAATCAAACACAAAGGGAGACTGCATATTGAAATAAAATAATAGCACTCTGGGGGACATTAATTTGATGAACAGATAAGAAAAGAGCAAAAAAAAGAAATTCAAAAGCAGGTACCAGTTAGAACGATACGCAGGATCGAGATGTAGTATCAAGGCTAAGGAAGGAGAGAGTGTCAAGAAGAAGCACTCTTAAATAATGCAAAGACAATGCAATTAAGTACTGTGATTAAATAAACAGTTATTAATTTTAGGAAGAACGATGCCCCTGACAAAGATAGGAGGAAGATTTTCAGTAGACATATGGGTCAAATGGCCCATTGCAGAAAGATTAAGTAGTAAGAGCAGGTGAGATGTGAGCAGCATATAGATGACCAAAGAGAGAGAGGTTGTTGCCCAAAAAGGAATAAATAGGGAGCCATACAGAAAGGCTGAAAACAAACAAATTTCTAGGACTCCTGCTGCTTGCATATTCCTTCCTCTCTTCTTCTAATAAAGAAACATCCTTCTATTAGGAAACGACTTCACCCACTACTATTCGTTTGATTCTAGCAGTAGTTCTAACCCACAGCACATTGACTGTCTCTGGTCAACCCAAAGGCCTCTCTTTTCTGCAGCTACTGGCTTGTAGGAAAAAGGACTGAAGCTAATTACGTCCACACTAGGCCCCATGTGGAGCCATATTTGGTGGAAGCAGTTTGGCCAACACACAGAAGGAAGTAGCGTGAAGAGACAGAGTAAAGATGTTCTCATTTGAGCTCCTGGATACAGTTATGTCTAAGTCCAACTCTTTCTTTGATCTTTAAATTTGTGAACCAATACATGTATACATATACCTGCATTAGTCTCATTTGTCATTTGCCAACATTAGAATCCTGACTATAGCCTGATGTCAAACAGCTACTATAAAGAAGGTAGAGTACAGAAAGTGGAAATGACAATGGATAGAGTAAGCTCACAGAGGAGGAAAACCGGGATCCCATCAACAGCAGGTGGGAAGTGTATCCTGGAAAAAGCAGGGGTATTTCATAATCTGAAGGGATAAAAAGATGAAAGAAAGTATCTATCTCAACAAAACAAAGGGAAGGAATTCAAGGAGAGAAAATAGGGTTTAAATCAAGATCTGCAGAATGTTAAATAACCAGTTGGCCAAATCACTACAAGCAGTCAACATTCAACTCCTCGATTCTGTGAAAATTCCCTTTCAAATAACTAATTTGCCCAACTTAATAGCATATATTTATTCTTACTGATTCATGAGATATTGGTACTACTTAGTATAATGCAACTTTAGTAAAATTCTTTGCACTGGCTGTACCTCCCCTCCACCTAAACACACACACACACACACACATACATTCTCTCTCTCTTTCTCTCTCTCTAACAATAGTTTTACTAATTTTTTGAGCTATTTTCTCAGTTTTTATTTTATGATAAGAACTAATTAAAAAAATAATACACCTTAGGAAAAGTGTACTTTTCACACCAATAATTTTTTAACCAAGTAAGGAAATATAATAAGCCAGGATGTGTGGATAAAGTGACAAAGGAAGTACAAAGTCTGATTCCTTAGAGTGAAAATCGAGCTCACCCTGAAGTTAAAGGAGAGATCAACATTAAGATGCCATCTGTGGGAAGCTGATTCATGCAAGAGGATCTTTAAAATTACTGTTACTTGCCACTTTGGCTTAAAATATAGAACTGTATATTAGAGAAAAGAGTGTTATAATGACTAAATCTACATCTTTCTAAATGAAAAGGATCATTGACAATGTAGCCCTCCTACAGTTCTTGCTTAGGCTTATTTATTTATTTATTTATTTATTTAAATATATCTTTATTGATTTCAGAGAGAGGAAAGGAAAGGGAGAGAGAGAGACAGAAACATCAATGATGAGAGAGGCATTGATCGGCTGCAGCCCGCAACCCGGGCATGTGCCCTGACCGGGAATCGAACCCCGATTTCCTGGATCCTAGGTTGACTCTCAACTGCTGAGCCACACCCGGCCAGGCTAGGTTTATTTATTTACAGTCAGTGCTACTTGGAAATTTAGAATTCCATATTATAATATATGTTAACATCTGGCAGTCTAGTCCCTCAAAGTTCTGAAATATAAACATGACCTTTATCATGAAGAACCGTTCTTTTTTCCCAGTTGTCTGAGATAAGCAAACCTTGGTGCTAAACTGCTAATATGAGAAATAGCAACAGCGGGGGTGTTAGGGCAGCTGTCCAGTGGTTTTTACCAGGCAAGTTGCTCAGAAGAGCAATAGAAATGTCCTCGCTCTAGAGGTCAGTGAAAACCCTGAATAACATCTTCAAGAACCTATTTGCAAACCTCAAATCTTCTGACAAATAGTGAGAGGAAAAAATCTAAGCATAGATAATAGTAGAATATTTCCATCAATTACTTGTGCTTATGGCTGTGCAGAATCCATAATACTACCTCTTCTTCCATTAGCCAAAATGTCTCTTGTGATGTAGAGTGACCAGCTGTCTCTCCCTTAAAAGACTGCAATGTAGGAACTTACTCTGAGGCCCTAGTGACAATTCATGTGTCTGCACCCACTCCCTGGCTGGTTTCTGGCTCTGCCTAAAACTGCCAGGGATCAAGGAACAAACAGATGGTGGGAGACACTGTCCTGTTACTCCCATTTCTTAATTAAAGTAGAAAAATAACCTGTATTTTCACAAAATGTTTCTATTTTCCTAGCATATGTATTAACATCACATCATTTACTTTTATTTTTTTTATTGTTATTTTTTAAATATATCTTTATTGATTTCAGAGAGAGGAAAGGAGAGAGAGAGAGACAGAAACATCAATGATGAGAGAGTCATTGATCGAGCCCACAACCCGGGCATGTGCCCTGACCGGGAATCGAACCCTGATTGCCTGGATCCTAGGTCGATGCTCAACCGCTGAGCCACGCCCGGCCAGGCACATCATTTACTCTTTTAAATTATGCTATAAGAGTTTTTAAAAAAATAAACTTAAATTCCATCAATACAAGCAAGGATAAGATTCTATTTGTTTCACATTATTTCAAACACAGACTCTTTATTTGGTATGAACGGCCTTAACCAGCTAGGGTCCAACCTAAATCTTTCCATCAGCTATGTTTGAACACAGCTTTAGCTCTATGCAGATTAAGTTTTAAGCTTCTCTTTAGTGACCTCTCAGTTCCACCCACCCCTTTCTGATAGTGTTCCCCCTGCCTAAAACATCCTTTTCTTGCTCTTCTACTCATTTGCTATAATAATTTATCACAGATCACAAACACACAAATACACACTTGTACTGTGACTTACAGCGTATGATCCCGGAAAATAAATCCAGGGCCAGAGACTGCTGCTCTCCCTGCCCTTGCTACTTTGTCTACCTATCATCAATCACAGCAGTCTTCCTTCCGACTCTGGAGGTGACCCCACTATCCTTCTCAACACTGTACTTCAGTCAGCCCCTACAAATCAATAGCACATGGTGGTTGAGATAAAATCCATTTATTATTCCAGGTCCAATTTTATATCCCACACACCAGAATGAAATAAATAATTAATCAGGCAGTACAAAGACATAGGGGGGCGCTGAGTGATGCTGACAATATTGTGTTTTCAATTGTCTGAATGGAGAATGTGTTGGCTAAAAGAGGTAATACAGCGTAACTGGATAGAGTGGAGAAGGCAGGATGTCAAAGATAAATGCTGAAGCTTGATATGTCCTTGGAACATCCTAGAATAGATGTGTAGGTGGCAACTATATGTTCAGGACTGAAACCCAAAACCAAGTTCTAAGTTAGGAGCTATATATTTGGGAGTCTCCAGTAAAAAAAGATAAGAAAAATTATGGGTATGGATGAAGTCACCTGGAGATCATGGAATGTGGGAAGAAGAGAGGGAAAAGCAGAACCTTGGATAATACTCCTGATATTTAGGGAATTAAAAAAACCCTATATGTAAAATTAATGAGGGACAGTTAGCCAATCAGAGGGAACATGAAGAGAGGCTGAGTAGAGACTGAATCTCCACGATGGGGGCAGCGGTCAGAGTCAAATGCCAAAGCGAGGTCAATGGAAATGAGAATCAAAAGTGTATATAAGCGTTGGAAATGGGAAGGGTGTTGGCATGATCAGCTTCTGGTGCATGTTGGGCTTCAGGAGAAACTGCATTAGGCTGAGACACATGATACAGAAAGGACAGTGAGTACAGTCCGCTCTCTCTGATTGATTGTGAAACAAAGGCAGGGTATTGGGCAGAAGTTGGAGGGTAATGTGTTAAACCTGAAGGAATTTTTAATTTGGAGGAGGCTTGGCCATGTTCATATGTAAAGAAAGTTTTTACAAATGGGGGCCAGTGAGGTCAGTGAGTAAAGCAGAGGCAGAAGTGGGATAGGGTCAGTAACACAAAGTTAACTTTAAACAGTAAGAGGTCAGTGGGAGGCAGGTATGGATGTAGCTAGAAATACATCTGTAAGTGACAAGGAGGGAACTGAGGAAGCTTTTGTGTACTGGTCTTGATTTTCTGTTAGGTAGGAGGCAATATTTTCTGCTAACACTGGTGGTGTGGGCAGTCTCGAAGGAGGATATTGGTATTAGTTTCCCACTCTTCCATAACAGATTACCACAAACGTGGCCCCCTAAAACAACAGAAATTTATAGTGTCACAGTCTGGCAGCCAAAAGTCCAGAATCTAGGTGTCAGGGGGTACTTTTCTTTCTCTGAAAGCACAGGGAGAGTCCTTCCTTGCCGTTTCCAGCTCTGGTGGTTCCAGGTCTCTTTGGCTTGTGTCTACAGAATTCCAATCTTTGCTTTCACCTTTCCTGGCCTTCTCTTCTGTCTCCCTGTATGTCTTACAAGTAGGCTTACTAGGTTTAGAAACCATCCAGATAATCCGGGATGATCTGACCTTGAGGTTCTTAATTACATCCACAAAGACCCTTTTCAAAAAATAGGCCACTGTCACAGGTTTTGGGGGTTAGGACAGGGACATAGCTTTTTGGGGGTCACCAATTCAATTCACTATAATCTCTATTGAATTCTGTTTCAAGCAGCCAGACCGAATACATTATATAATTTTCTCCTCCTGTTCCACATTCTTAGACGTGATTTTGTCATGCTAACCCTGCTCAGGAACAAAAGGAATGACTCATGGGGAACTATAAACTCTAGAGAATCCCTGAGAGCTAGAAAGCAAAAAAGAAACAAACCACAGACAATACCATAGCAGCAAAAGATAGAAGCAGCATCGTGCTGGTCTATGCTGGGAGGGTATGGAGCCTATAATGGGAGGAGCTGGGAGGAACATGCAGAATTATTGGTTGTGGGATCACAGCAGGAACAGGCAAGTTGGTCACCACTAGCAGCAGTAATGAAAAGTTCTCCAGATAGAAATGGCAAGTGAGTGACGTTAGGGAAGGAGACACATGCATGTACAGTGGATAGCTGACAACATTTGGCTGTGAGTGCCCATCCTCAGAAAACCAACAGCGAGGGACGCTGCTCTCTCAGATGTCACTAAAATACAGAATAGCTACACATCAGCTTGCAGGCTTCTCTGAATAAAAAGAGGAGACAGGCATATAGGGCATTTTGGCCACAAAGATAAGTGGACAAATGAGCAACAAATGTTAAACAGGATCCTAAAAAGAATCTAAACAATGGAAAATTCACATGTGCCAGAAGAGTTAACAGCAAGCAAAATAGAGTTTTTAAAATATATATTGAATATATATTCGTATTAATATCAACAGAAATATAGGAAAATATCATACCCACAACAAGAAAAAGTAATTGTGAAACAAAAAATAACTAGAGAGTTTTGAAATGCAAAAATACAGTTGTTAAAATTAAAAAACAAAAAACAAACAAAAAAATCCTGGTTATATGGACTAAAGAGGAAGATGGACAAAGCTGAGCACCCAAGCACTCTGGAGTACCAAAGGTAGGAATAAATTCATAATGTAACTCCAAAGCTTACAGAGAAGGAAGGCATGAAAGAGACATGGGCAATGGATGAAAAATTTACTCATCTATGTAACAGTAATTGTAGTTGTAATAGAGTAAGCACTTACAAACTACTTGAAATGTGCCAAACACTGCTCTAAGCACTTGGCATATATTAATTTATTGAATCCTCACAACAAGACTTCGAGAAGAACTTATTAATTCACCTAAGGCCATACAGTTAATAAAGAGAGAAGCTGGGATACGAACCTTAAGACCCAGGCTCCAAGCAACTCTTAACCATTACCCAAACTGCTAACTCATGAAAATAACCAGCTTATACAGGGATATAATTGAATAAATGATAGTAAAGAAACTTCCAAAACTGAAGAAAGACAAGAACTTTTTTGAGAAAAACAAAAACAAAAACAAAATGACAAATGACCCATTTCTACTTAATATTTTTTTTTCTTTTTTTTTTAGGGTTCCAGTCTAATCAACAAAGATGCCAAGGAAGGAAGCATGTGATGTGTTTTGATAATCACAAGGTGTGATCATTCCTTTAAAGTTTTTCTAAAGCCACCTAATTTCTAAAATTAGGGTTAATTAGGAATCTGTATTTAAGTCCTATAGTTCTATTTTTCCAAAAATATTTCTAATCAATCAATACAAAAACATAAATTTAAGCATTGCCCTAACTTGTTTGGCTCAGTGGATAGAGCATCGGCCTGCAGATTGAAGGGTCCGGGGTTCAATTCTGGCCCAAGGCATACTCCTTGGTTGCAGGCTGGATCCCCTGCCACAGGTCAGTTGAGACGTGTGCAGGAGGGAGGCAGCCAATTGATGTGTCTCTTTCACATCGATGTTTCTCTCTCGAGCTCGCTCTCTCTCCCCCTTCCACTGTCTGAAAAGCAATGGAAAAAATATCCTCAAATGAGGATTAAAAAAAAAAAAAAATTAAATTTAAGCATTATACCAAATCCAGGGAGAGTGACTCAGCTGAAAGGAGGATTCTAATGACTACTCTATAGAATACCATACCCATCAAAAATATCTCTAAATTTTCCTACTGTCTTCACCTGTATTTGATTTTCTAATTAGAAAGAGTGTTACCTTACCTATGGAATAACTATTTATTCAGCCTAGCCGATTTTTTCCTAATTTATTTTGTTACAATACAACTATTAATCACAATTAATTAGGCTACCGTGACATTATTGCACATAGTCTCAGAGATGGCTAAATGTTCATTATTCATTAGCCCAGGGGAGCAAGATCCTGATCTATAAGGAGAAAAAAGGCATATTTTGATGGGGTGTTTTCCAAGGTTGGCAAATTTGGGTGTGGTCACTTTATGAGATATCAAGGTCTATAGAATGCACCTGAAAAATGTGCAGATATTTGCATTGGAAAAAAAAAGTGATTAAAAATGTAGAGTAGGAACTCCTTTCACATGTAAATAGAATTACTATTAGCATAATTTCATGTGACTATTTACATGACACAATAAGGTACAAACATTGGATAAACAATGAAATTAGGATTCAGAGATTCGGTGTGTAAGAGACAAAACCAACATGGACTAAAATTGTGATTCCTCCCCCACTATTCTTTCCACTACATCATGAAATATAGCCCTTTATTGAGGAAGAACCATGCAAAACTTTACATGTAATATGCTAATTTCAAAGCCAATTTTAAAATAATTCATAGAAGGATATTCAATAATTTCCTTCAGGAATTAATTCCAGTATTTAACATCACTGTGTAATCAAGGGAAATTTCTCATGCTACAGGAGAGAATCCAGACTTTTAGTTCAGGTTATTATGTGGATTTCTAATTAAACTCAGCACAGTTGATTTAAAAAAATCCTAAAATTTGGTCTTTAATGAGCCATTTTATGGAGTACTAACGGGCCAGGAGCAGTAGCAACTAGTCTAACTCAATCACCTGGGCCGCAATGACACTTTAAGCTGCAAATACAAATGCTATTTGAAAAAAATTAATTCTGATATCTATTATAAAGTAAACTAAAATCAAACAAAAGCAGTTTAGAGAACAATACTTTTAAAAGCACCTATGTAATCACCACTAGACTTCAGAAAGTGACAATTATCAGCTATAGTATTTGACTGCATAACTCCCTCTGCATTTTGCCAGCACTTTTGATAGCTTATTTGGCTTCTTCCCAATTCTCACTGTTACAAACAATTTTGATAAGAATTTATTCTTATAAATATCTGGAGACAAATGTGCAGGAGTTATTCTAGTCTATAAGCATGGGAATAGATTTGCTTGGTCAGAAAGCATACTCATGTGAAATTATTTTGAGTGTAAAATTACCAAAGTGGTTTTTGTCATTTATACTTATTCCAGTATTAATATTTTTTATTTTGAATACTTTAATTTCAGAACAAAACAAACAATCAGACAAAAACACATCCAAATCCTATGTCAAATGTGAGAAGGGAAGGGCATGTGGCCTGCATTAGGCAAACATGGGAGAGAGAAAAACCCACTAAACAGCAGAGGAAGCCAGGTGGGCACGAGGTCTACAGGCAGAAATTAACGAACCTACTTCTTCCATGCAAGAGGCACCCCCATCACCCTCGGGGGTGGGGTGGGGGTGGGGGTGGGGTCTCATCAGGACCACCAGCGCTGGGTTCTTCTGCTCTCACGTCATCTTCATCAGAGCCTAGGCCTAGCTGAATCATGTGGTAGATACCGCTGGAGTGGGTCTGGGGATTCTCAGGTGAGAAGCCAGAATAGAGCAGTGCAGGTTCAAAGAGCAACACCACAGGGGCCTTGACAGACTTGTCATTCTTGTCTGCCTCCCCCTTCTGCTGCAATTTCTGTCTGGAAGGCAAAAGTTCTCCACCTCCTCCTCTCCAGAGCGCACTTCCTCTGGCATCTTGAAGATGAAGAGATGCCTCTACTAGAGAGCAGCTTGAAGGGCTGTGTTTGGCTCACACACCGCAAGAAACGTGCACGGGGGTGACTCAAGAGAGTCCAATATTAATATTAAACAAATTTTTAATTTTTGCAATCTAGCGGCTATGTTTTAGAATTGGGCCGTATTTTTTTAAAATTAATTTTAGTGTTGAAAGTATTACAGATGTCCGTGTTTTCCTCATTGACCGCTTCTACCTGGCGCACACTCCCTGCCCCAGGTCTTCACCACACTACTGTCTGTGTCCATGGGTTATGCATATATACAAATAAATTCTTTGGTTAATCTCTCCCCCTCCACCCACTCCCACCTTCCCTCTGAGATTCTTCAGTCTGTTCCATGCTTCTATATCACTAAATCTATTTTGTTCATCAGTTTATTATGTTCTTTAGATTCTACATATAAGTGAGATCATGTGATGTTTGTCTTCCTCTGTCTGGCTTATTTTGCTTAGCAGATTATTCTCCAGGTCCATCCATACTGTCCCAAAGGGTATGAAATCCTTCTTCTTTACAGCTGCATAGTACTCCATGGTGTAAATGCCCCACAGCTTTTTAATCCACTCATCTACTGATGGGCACTTGGGCTGTTTCCAGATCTTAGCTATTGTAAATTGCACTGCTGTAAACATAGGGCTGCATATATTCTTTCTGATTAGTGTTTCAGGATTCTTAGGATATATTCCTAGAAGCAGGATCACTAGACCAAAAGGCAGCTCCATTTTTAATTTTTTGAGGAACCTCCATTTCCATAGTGGCTGCACCAGTCTGCATTCCCACCAGCAGTGTACTAGGGTTCCCCTTTCTTCACGCCCTCGCCAGCATGTGTCATTTGTTGGTTTGTTGATGGCAGCCATTCTGACAGGTGTGAAGTGATACCTCATTGTGGTTTTAATTTGCATCTCTCTGATGATTAGTGACATTGAACATTTTCTCATGTGTCTCTTGGTCATCTGTATGTCCTCTTTGGAGAAGTGTCTATTCAGGTCCTTTGTCCATTTTTTAATCGGATTGTTTGTTTTCCTCTTGTTAAGTTGTATGAGTTCTTTGTACACTTTGGAAATTAGTCCCTATCAGATGCATCCTTGGCAAATATGTTCTCCCATACCATGGGTTCCTTTGTATTCTGAGGCTGATTTCTTTTTCTGCGCAGAAGTTTTTAGTTTGATGTAGTCCCATTTGTTTATTTTTTCCCTTGTTTCTCTTGACTGTGGAGATGTATCAGTGAACAGTCCACTAAGTGAGATGTCTGTGACTTTACTGCCTATGTTTTCTTCCAGGATTTTTATGGTTTCACAACTTACATTTAAGTCTTTCATCTATTTTGAATTTATTCTTGTGTATGGAGTAAATTTGTGATCTAATTTCATTTTTTTCCATGTACCTGTCCAATTTTTCCAATACCATTTGTTGAAGAGACTGTCTTTTCTCCATTGCATGCTCTTCCCTCCTTTGTCAAATATTAACTGACCATAATGGTGTGGGTCTATTTCTGGGGTCTCTGTTCTATTCCATTGATCTATATGTCTGTTGTTGTACCAATACCAAGCTGTTTTGATTACAATTGCTTTGTAGTATAGTTTGATATCTGGTAAAGTGATCCCTCGCACTCTGTTCTTTTTCAAGATGGCTGCAGCTATTCAAGGTCTTTTTTGGTTCCATATAAATTTTGGGGATATTTGTTCTAGCGCTGTGAAATATGTTGTTTGTATTTTAATAGGAATTGCATTGAATCTATAGATTGCTTTGGGTAGTATGGACATTTTAATGATATTAATCCTTCCAATCCATCAACATAGTATATTCTTCCACTTGTTTATATCTTCCTCTATTTCTTTTTTCAGTGTCCTGTAGTTTTGTGACTACAGGTGTTTTATATACTTAGTTAAGTTTATTCCTAGGTATCTTATCTTTTTAGATGCAGTGGCAAATCATACTGTTTTTTTATTTTCTCTGAGAGTTCACTGTTGGTGTATAAAAATGCCATTGATTTTTGGATGTTAATTTTGTATCCAGCTACCTTGCCGAATTCATTTATCAAATCTAGTATTACTCTGGTGGAGCCTTTAGGGTTTTCTATGTACAATATCATGTCATTTTCAAATAATGACAGTTTTACTTCTTCCTTTCCAATTTGAATACCCTTTTATGTTTTCTTCCTGTCTGATGGCTGTGGCAAGGACTTCCAGTACTATGTTGAATAAGAGTGGTATTAGTGGACAACACTTTCTTGGGCTACATTTTTAATTTCAAGTTCCTTGTCTACTATTAAGTATACACATTTTAAAATAAAACTGTGGAACATTTATATTTCTTTTCTGCAAAATGCTTACTCATGTTTTTTACCCATTTTTATGAATCACCTGTTCTTACTATTTATATTCTTGATATTGTCTGCCAGTTGTAAATACTAAAAATATCTATTACAGATTATTGCCTGTATTTTACTTATCTGTAAGGTGTCTTTTGATAAACGCAGTTCTTAATTATTTTATATCACTAAGTTATCAATCTCTTCCTTTGGGCTATTGTACTTTTTATGATTTGATTAAAAATGTTTCTCCACTACAGATATAAAGATATATCCTCATAGCTATGCATATAAGTCTTTAAGCTATCTAATATTTATTTGTATAAATTGTGAGGTAGGAATCCAATTTCATTTTACTTAAATAAATGGCCACTTTTCAAAATAATATTTATTGAAAAGGCTCTCCTTTCCCACTGACCTGCAATGCCCACTCTGCTATTAATCAAATTTGCATTAATGAATGTGATGGTTTCTGGGCTTGCTATTTTATTCCATTTGTTTATTTGTCTCCTCATCAGCACCACTTTATCTTAATCACTATAGCTTTTAATAAAACTTCATGCTTTATAGAAAATTTCCTCACCTTATTTTTCTTCTTAATAGTACCCTGGCTGTTTTTGGTCTTCCACTCTTTCCCTTTTATTTAGGTGCTCTTTAACATCTTTCAATAACAAGCATGCTTAGAGTGAATTAATGAATCACTAACATTAATTAGTATATTTATTCTTCTGCTGAGCAAAACACTCTATATTTCAACCTTAATCATACCCTCCTGACTCACTTTTGCCTTGTTTTTAGTTCTGTTGCTTTATCCCCACATTTAAAATGTATCATTACTATTTCAGATAATGATTTCTTTTAGAATTTATGCACACATATTTCAATATCTTTTTTTTTCTAATTTGTTATTACATTTCAGAATATACTTCTGTTACAATTTTTTATTCCTGAAATTCATTCTTTGGAATTTACTTTAGTGAGAGTCTATAGGCAGTAAATCTCTCAATGATTGTTTTCTCTGGAAAATGCCTTCATTTGATTTTTTTAAAAGTTTCATTTCATCTAAAATTCTAATTTGAGATTTATTTTCTCACTCATTTACAAAAACTTTCCATTGCATTTTGTCCTCTATTCTTGTTCTGAGAAATAAATCAGCCGTTAATCAAATTGTTGTTCTGTTTTTAGGTAAATTGCTTTTTTTTCCTCTGCTTGCTTTTAAGATCTCTCTCTCTCTCTCTCTCTCTTTCTTTGATGATTTTCATGATTTAAAATGTAGATTTTTTTAAACTTTTTTTTCTGTTTGCTTTGCTCCTACTTTTGAGAAATTTTGTGTTTCAATAATGTTAAAAAATTTTCAGCTATCATTTTTCTGTATATAGATTTTCCCAATTGCCTATGTTGATTCTTTATAGAACTGCAATTAGGTACATCTGATTATCTCAGTCTCTCCTCTATGCCATTTCTTTTTTCATATTTTCCAGAAAAAAGAAATGAATGAATGTGATAAATCTGTTTAATTCTGAGTCATTTCTTTTAGTCTCTCTTTTCCAATTCTTCTTAGGCTATGGATAATCATTTATTGAGATTTCTTTTGAATTTTAATTAAAATACTTTTCATTTCTAGAAATGTATATTTTCCAAATATTCATGGGTCTCTTCTTACTTGCTTGTATTTTTCAAGTTTCTTTTTCATTAAAAAAACCACCATACTCATAATTAAGTTTATAATTTGGTGTATGATATTTCAGAGGTTACACCTTTGTAGGTATGATTCTGTTTGTTTTATAATCTCTCATTCATGAGGTTTTTTTCCTTTAATGCTCATCTCTTTTGTCTATGAGTTGTTCATCCTCCTTAGAACTTTAACTTGAATATTATATGAGGCCAAAGTTTCACTTGAGTTTATTGGGGTGACATTGGTTCACAAAACCATACATATTTCAAGTGTACAACTCAATAAAACAGCATCTGCAACTGTATCATGCGCCCATCCTGTGCCCATCGCCCCAGGCAAAGTCTCTTTCCATCCCCTTCCCTCCCTTGTCCACTTCCACCAACCTTGCCAATGATACATTTAACATTCCTTTAAAATAGGTAAATGTGAGTTTCCTCATATCATAAAGGGTGTGAATTACAGTCCGCAGAAGAGAGAGGACTTAATTTTAAGGCATGTTTCATCCCTTCTTTTTTCCCCAGGTATGAAGGACAAGTTTCTTTGGGATGTTTTTGGTCCATAAGTTGTGGAGCTTTAATTTTTCCCCCTTCTTTCCACCCTGCCAACCCCCACCCTGCCCCCTTTACCACCAGCACACTGAGGATAGGAGCTTTATGTCCCAGACTGATCTTCCAGACTCCACACTTTAGGCACTCCCAAGTCTTTGTTTTTTGTCTCCAGGCCCCTTAAAGTTGTTGCCAAAGAAGATAAGGTCACCAGGATTCCACAGAATTCTTCAGGTGAAGACCAACTTTGGTTCTCGTTTTCCAGAGGTCTAACTTCCTTCATATTTTGGCCTTCATGGATCTCTTATTTTTGTGCAGTTTCAGCAATGGATTTTTACTTTATCCAGCAGTATCATTAGGAGGTTACATGGTGTTTCTAGCAAAACATACTATCTCAAAAGAAAGTACTCATGTTATTTACAAATAATATCTCAACTTTCCTATATAGTGTAACATTAAAGTAAATAATGTTTAAAAAGCACTTAGTAGAGTGTGTCACCTGTGGTAAGTTTCGAAACATTTTATCTATACATAATCATTATAATTGAGATGTGGGAATGCTGAATCCTCTATTCACAAGTTGCACAGAAAATGCTGGGAGATCACATATGTCACTCCAGATTCCATGACTGCTGAATATCAAAAGCTCTACAATGTTGAAAAGAGCATTATAAATATGCAGACTTCTGTTACATTTACAATATCTACATAATTTAAAAAGTTTGATTAGAAAATATTATCAATTCTGATTTTCTTCCTTTCAAATACATTATAGAAAAATAAAAACATTGAAATAATTTTAAAAGGGTGGCAAAATAAGAGCTACAATTTCTTAGCCTCTGGATTTATTATACAATGGACACATTAAAACGTAAACTTTCCAATTTACATCTTATGAATTTGCAAGTATAAAAAGCTGCCCTGGCATTTTATATCGAATAAATACTTTTAAAGCATTGATCCTTGGTGTACATCTGTGGCGTTTATTTACCATGAGAATTTTTTACTTCAAAATAACTACATACAGTATGTTCAATAGCAATAGAAAAGTAAAGTTAAAAGAAAGAAAAATGATTTTTTTCCCTGTTTAGTTTAACACAATAGGTAATATTGCATTTCAAGCTTCCCTTGAAAATATCTCAGAAATAGTTATTCCTTTATATTTCTTTAATTACAGAATAATTACATTATTGGAGTAATCAGCTTTTAAAAGATCATACAACATCCTTTCCCACTATGTAGAGTTGCCATATAAAACAGACAAAAAAAAATAAATGTATTTTTAGTGTATGTCTCATGTAACATTTTGGACATTCTATACTAAAAGGTATTTTTTGTATCTCTGAAATTCAAATATAGCCTAGCATTCATTGTTTATAGTTTTCTAAAAATAGCAACCCTACCGGTATGGTAGCACCCTATACTTATATAATATGTATACCTAGACAGCAGCCCTATTATTTCTATCTAATTTTTTTAAAGTCCCAATAAATTATGTCCCCACTTGCTTTCTTAAATGTTTAGCTGTCCCCATATGATTAATTTTCTCATTTGTTACAGCCTGACCTCATTTATGTTTTAGTCACATATTTAAGTTTATTTAGAGGCCAACTTCTACAATATTAAGAGTAATAAAAGAGCTTCTTTTAATTAATTAAAAAATAAATTTCCAGAAGGTCTGGTGTTTACATTCGAAGATTAATGTCAATTGGGGGAAAACTATCAGATTGTGTTTTATAATCCTGCAATCCCAGCAAATAGGATTCGCAAGTATTCATCTCAGTACCCATTAAAAATAAACAGAAACTTTTCTCATATATATGAACTCATATATCATCTCAAATATACTATATATATCACATATGTACACCATATATATCACACATCATAATCACATATACCATATATCACCTTATATAATATCATCTTGATAGTCAAGTCTCCTAATTATATAAAACTTTATTTATTTTGATCCTCACCTGAGAATATGTTTCATTAATTTTTAGAGCGAGGAAGGGAGAGAGGAGGAGAGAGAGAGAGAGAGAAACATCAATGTGAGAGAAACATGGATCTGTTGCCTCCTGTATGTGCCCCGACCAGGAATCAAACCTACAACCTAGGTGCGTGTTCTGAGCAGGAATCGAACTCACAACCTTTTGGTGTATGGGATGATGCTCCCACCAACTGAGCCACCTGGCCAGGGCTAAAATTTTTATTTTTGAGAAGATTATTATTGTATTCTTAAAACCAAAATAGATAGCTAGCAGATTTCACCTATGACCTTCATCACAGCTACACAAATAGGTTCAATAAAGATCGAGAACAATGAAAACTTTACCTATCTAAGAAATGCAGTATATTGTGGCAGGAATACCTTTTACAAACATAGGTAAATTAAATTTTATAATCTGTGTCTATTCTCAACATTCAAATTATGTCAAAACCACTCCAACAGAACTGTTGAAAAGTCAAGCAAGCCCTTCCTCTGTGTGCGGGTGCACACATGCGCGCAGGCACATGCACGTGTGAGCACAATGACAGCCCTTTTACTTCAAAAAAGAAAGACAGAATTGAGCAGGTCCATCAGTTTTCTAGGCATTGGGAAAACATACCTAATTTGGCCTTGGGTTGCAATTAGAAGTATATTTATGGAACACAAATCTAACTGCCGTTTGTTAAAATAAAGGTTGAAATTTGAAAGAGGTTTAGAAATCTAGCGTAACCTCAGCTTCTCATGAGGAACTGAAGCCCTGTGATGTTAACAGCGTCTCTGAGGGCTTGTGGCTGTTCTACAGAGGCCAGGCTGCTGGGCTACTGGCTGTCATACCAGTATTTTCTTCCTCTACAAAGCTTCCTTCTCAGCATTCTCCTAGTAGTTCATTTAAACACAGAAAGGATTGTGAGAAAAGTTGAAAATATACTTTTCAAATTATTTCATTCATATGAAAAACTCTGTCTTTTGGCTTCCAATTTCATCCACTGCATTCACTTGAGAACAAAGTAAGTATTATAGGACTATTAAAAACTGCTGCAGCCACTATGGAAAACACTGTGGAGTTTCCTCAAAAAATTAAAAATGGAGCTGCCATTTAACCCATTTCTAGGAATATACCCTAAGAAGATAGAAACACCAATCAGAAAGAATATGTGCACCCCTATGTTCATAGCAGTGCAATTTACAATAGCTAAGATCTAGAATCAGCCCAAGCGCCCATCAGTAGATGAATAGATTAAAAAACTCTAGTACATTTACAAAACGGAATACTATGCAGCTGTAAAAAGAAGGAACTTTTACCCTTTGGGACAGCATGGAGGGACCTGGAGAGTATTATGCTAAGTGAAATAAGCCAGACAGAGAAACAAGTACCACATGATCTCATTTATATGTAGAATCTAATGAATGAAATAAACTGATGAACATAAAAGATCCAGGGACATTGAAGCATGTAACAGACTGATGTATTTCAGAGGGAGAGGGAGAAGGAAGTGATGAGCCAATAAGCTTATATACATATATGCACAGCCCATGGTCAAACAATTGTTTGGGGAAGGCCTGGGGAAGGGGTGGGAGCTGGATGGAGGTAGTCAGTGGGTGGGGAGGTAGGAGGAGAACATCTGTAATACTTTCAACAATAAAGATAAATAAAAAAAATAAAAAAAAAAAAAAAAGAGGAAGCACAGCATTTCAGAGACTACCTAGAAAAACTGAAAATGTTAGCCAACCAGATTCTGCCCCCGAGTGTCAGGTTCAAAGCTACTGGATATTTTTATATGCCTTTAGTGAGGTGTCGTGTAGCTTTCTCAAGAGCATGTGGAGCTCTGTGTGGGTAGGAGTGGGTCTGAATCCCAGCTCTTCCTCTTTTCAGCATTGGTGCTGCTGACCTTTCTGTTTACATGGAATACTCTGGAACACTGCTGGTGGTCTCCACCCACTCTGGTTTCTCTACATAAAGATTCGTGCTGACCCTTCTTTCCTTTTTTAAAAAACTGTTGGAGTCCCTCAGGGCAGGGTCCTAGGGCTTCTTTCAATTCAATAGTTTCTCCCAGGTGATCTTACCCAGGGCAGGCCTGCCTTTTGAATCTGAATCCGAGCCTCAGGGCTTTGGGTGAACTCTGGTACTTGAATGTACCCAAATCTCAGTTCACTGGTGTAAGGCAGAGGAGTATTACAACAACCTCTCTGCTAGTGCCACCCCACCAAACACATCCACCATTTGCAGATCTGGATGTTTCTGTTTCGACTGCTCTGCAAGAATTAAAATGTCAGTGCACAAAAAAATAAAATGTTCTCTGCCAGGAAGGAGTGTTATTCGTTCTGCTCTAAACACAAAAATCTGATATGTTTCTATAATTTCTTATGTAATGAAATATATGTTTTTGTAATTTCTTATACAATGAAATATGAAAAATCATCATACATTGATCTGGCTATCACTAACAACTATGAAATTAAGTGTTCCAAGAGTTTTTCCAGTTTAAAGAGGGTTACATTGCTCATTTTCATGTTGATTAGCATTCACTTTAAAAAGTGACAAATGTAATTCCTTTGTATCCAACATTTAATGACAACCTTAGCTTATCTAACCGTTAAATTAAAAGGATCACTGCTCTCTGTTTGCTAGATATTTTTTAGATAGTTATGATGAAAATAAACTCATTATCCCAAACATACTGCTTTCAAACATTAAAACTACTGATTTATTTGCTTTGTTTGCCATAAAAAGTTAAATGTTCCCAGTGGGGCAGACACAGCATTTCCTAATAAAGCCCAACAACCTTCACAAATGTGTATGTTTAAAACAAAGAATTATGCAAACTGACATTTAAAAGTAGAATTTGTTGCCTTAACACAAAAGCAATCACTGGCCTGTATCCAGTGGCATTTGAAAATTTAAGTTTTTCTCCTGCAGCACTACTATAAGACAGGTATTTGCTGAGCAAATAAAGAACATTATTTAACTCTTTATCAAACAAATAAGTCCTATGCTTCAACACTGAGATCAATACATAATAAACTGACAAACTATTATAAACATAGCACAATAAAATAATTACATGTAATTCTTACGCCATATTTACTTCAAAATAGTATGCATTTTAATATCAAGGGTCATTTTTCTCTTTTACTTAAACAGAAATTAAATAAAATTTAAATATCCTATTAAGTTTTTTGTTTTTTTTAATGTTTGTTTTTTTATGGTGCAAGAGATGACCTAAAGTCTTCTTTGTATTTAGAGTCAAAAATATTCAGAGTTTAACCACCAGCATGTTCAATATTAGTTACACTTTGGATACAGGGAAATCCAGTTAATTATACAATGACATAAAAGTAGGGATGATAAACGAGAAGGCAGGTCATCAACTATGTCCATTTTGAAGCAGGGGTAACAGATATTCTGTAACTATATAGATTTAATTAAAACCACTTCAAGATCTAGCAATGACTTACTAATTTCCAATAATATCCTTAAATTAAGTCATCTGACAGTTCAGTGTCTGGGTGTGATAAACACTGTTCTAGGTGCTAGAGTTTCAATAATAAATAATCTAATCCTACCTATTTAGGGTCTTGTTAGTGGGATAAACAGGGCTTTAACAGTTCAGTAGAATATATAATCTGATAGGAATAAATATTGGGAGATATGTTAGTTTACAAAAAAGCTCTAAACAATGACAATAAGCTTTGTAGAAGACCTGTAAATTGAGCTTTATAAGATGAGTAGGAAATAGCCTGGTGAAGAAAAGTTGATGGAAAGTGTGAAAGTATGTTGTTCCTCTAGGGGACAAAAAAGAAAAAGACAGGCTTCCTCCACAGCTTTTCACTGAACATAATCCCTCTCTGTAGTGTTTGTAGTGATTCAAATGGGGAATTCAGGAAAAGACAATCTTCACTGTGTACAAATATATGGCTGGTGATGGTATTACAGGAATCCATGACAGAAATGTGTGAAGTCATCACATGCAATCCTCAAATTTTGTCACATTGGTCACCACCGGCAGGGCCCTGTCCAACCAATGTAAAATAATTCATCCTATGAGATACAGAGGAAAGAAAATTATGTCTGGGAAAGAGTACTCAGCAGTAAAAAAGAACATTTTCTTTAACTAGATGCAATGGTATTAGACTTTTACTACGAGTCAGGATCTGTACACTTATTCAGTTCTCCCCCAAGATAGGCATCTTTACTCCCTTGTGAGTGAGAGAACTATAACTATAAAGAATATTAGTGAAACAGTCTGTAAGACAAAGGTGAAAGGGCAAGTAGTGTACTAGGGAGGCAGGAAACACTGGCAGGCATGGGGCAGGAGTACAGAGAATGGAAGAAGGCCAGAAAAGGGTGTTGTGTTAAACGAGCTGCTAGTGAGCAGCATGGAAAGTACTTGAAAAGGGAAGAAACCAACGTCTCAGGATTCTCCTGTCTGTGGAGAAAGGGACTGGGATGTTTATACTCAGTAGAATCATTTGTGTGGAATTCTTGGAGGTGGGGTGATGGTAGTCCTGCCTCTTACCTCTTATACAGAGCAGCAGGATGGCCTTCTGTGCCTTCAGTTAGAGAAACAAAAGCAAATGATTCAGGCACAGAGGTGTAGTTCCTGCCAGTTGGGAGAAAACCAGAGACCCCTGAAATGTCTCAGTGATGAGGAAAGGACACTGTCAGCATCTGCTACAGGTCCTGTATAGTTTAGACAGTAATTAAAATCTAAATCAAAAACAAAGCACAACTAGAAAAGTGCTATAATGAGGTGAGTCCCTCACATCTTTAAAACAATATAATAAGCATGTTTTTTAAAATACTGAAGGCCCATCTTATTAAAACCAGTGGATAAAGCAATTACAGATTGTAATGAAATTGGAAAATTTTAAGTGATACAAAAAAAACTATGCTCTCACAACAAGGTTTGAGACTCTGATCTAATATTAATACTTGAAGTGGAGAAATGAAGATGATTGTGAAAGCAGAAAAAAAAAAAAATCTAAGATAAAGAAAAAAAGTCAGTTAGCTATACCAAATATAAAATGAAGAACATAGGCAGAAAATGTAAGAACTATGTCAATTTTAAATCAAGCAAGAGAGGTTAGTGAGGAGAAAATTTGTTTCTAAATTATAAATACAGAGGTTTATTTAGGGTGAGATGAAATACATGGTTAACAATACAATGATTTTTTACTTTAACAATGCAGCCATAAGACAACACTAGCAACACAAAACACACTTTTTAACAGAAGAAGGAAAGAACAGAAAGGGCATTCACTCTACAATGGGCTTTGTATAAATAATCATAGGCAGGCCCTGGCCAGGGAGTTCAGTTGTTTAGAGTATTATCCAGATAGATGGAGGTTGGGGGTTCAGTCTCTGGTGAGGGCACACACAAGAATCAACCAATGAATGTGTAAATAAGTGGAACAAAACAATGTGTTTTTTTTTCTTTTTCTCTCTCTCCTTTCTTTTCTCTCTCTAAAATCAATAAAAATACATAAATAATCATAGGAATAACCATGAGGGAATTTATAGACATATCCCTTCTAAAAATAATTCAGAATTAACTTTCCAAAATTGGAGAGAGATAAAGTACATATTCAAACTAGAAATAACAGTTAGGTTCTGCCAGTACTAAGTAGCAAAAGGACACTGGGAAATTGTTAACCATCTATAGACCTTAGTTTCCTACTTACAAAATGAGTTTGCATATGGTGATTTGCAAGGTAATATGTTTAAAATGGTTTCCTTCCAAACATACTTATAACTAGAAACCAGAACAATTTGTTCAATATATTTATAATTGATGAATTGCTACTTCATCCCTATTTGGTGAGTAATTCACAGTCACAAGGATGGAGAAATATTCATTTTAATTTAGAATTTAAATCATTTAACAGTGTGAGAATGTGCTCGCCCAATATTAAGCACTCACTGAATGAGAAGAGAACACATATATTGAAAATGATCTCAATAAAACTGAATATTATCCATAAAAATTTTAAAAACCACCAGAATAAAAAAATCAGTCTGTTAAATTCCATATATATCAAGAAACTCCACATTGTTAAAAATGTATTAAAAGTATAAGCAAACTTCTGTTCTCCATGTCAGTGTATCTACAAGTATAAATATCTGTGTACAGGCTCTGGATAAATGGGTCTATCATTATTACCAACCATAGAATTAGTCTCAAAAACAGCTTATACATCACAATACTTTTAAAGAGCTTAATTTGAAATTCAGCTGATAAATACTTTACATGTTCATAAGCACAATAAACCAATCAATGATATATATTTTTTAAAAAAACAGGATTGAGATCAAAATTTAGAAAAATTAAAACGCTATGGAGTTCTGGGGATATGAGAAGGGCTGAAAACCCAATTTGAGAAAAAGCTGAAGAAAACGGAAGAATTAGGATGTAAAAGAGCCATGCTCTGACCTCTGGAGCTCCAGGCCCTCTCTCAAGGCATTGGGCCACCTCAGAGAGCGGCGGGAGAGTTCAGACAATAATGCTGTGGGTCCCACCTTGATTCAGGGCCTGCATTTATGCTTACCTCTGGCTTCTACTGATCCACATACCTATTCCATGTACTCTGGGCATCCTCAAATTCACTACATTCTGTCCTGCACAGACCAGCCCCTTACCATGCTTACAGAGTTTGACTAATTTCTTGTACCAGCTTTTACCAGTCACTACCTGGGCCTCTGAGACTCTCAGATTGAGCAAGTACATTTAGACCCAAATAGATCCAAATGACAACAGCTACTTCAAATACATAAAACACCTTGCTGTACAGAGGTGGTTAGACTTATAGTGTGGCACTAGAAGAAAGAACCATAGATATTACCGGTAGACATTAAAAGAAGGAAACATTAAGGCTCATGGAAAAGATATTTTCCAACAGCTAAAGTTGTTTAAAAATAGATGATTACCCTGCACTAACCTGGAATCTCAGGTCTGCCACTTAAGACCTACCCTCAACAACTAGCAGGTCATCTTCAGTTCCCTAACAATTTTGCCTCTGCTGGTCCAGCTTCTAACCTTTGATCAACATCACTAGCTCCTTTCTCTATTTGTGCTTCTGGCTTCCTGGGAACCACGAGAAAGGCAGGGTGTCGAACAGACTAGCCCAGTATAAATCTAAATCAGCACACTGTATCCCAGCTCTATTTGCCTCTTGGCAACATTTTTATTTAGTTCATAGAGATTCTCCAATTCGGTGGCTTTGGGATTTTTTATTACACTCCACAGAAAGAAATCAATTTTATGTTTTAACCCAGGATACTCATTCATATATAGTTAACTTCAACAAAATTTTATGAAACACAGTTTACCCTTACAAAATGTAGTACATATTACATTTTGAACCTATTAGCTGCAACCAACTGAAATGATTTTATGGCCCAACAATCAATCAGTCATGACCCAGTAAAGGGTCATAATATTTTGTTTAAAAAACTACCAGTTTCATGATTTAGGCATGTATGTTCAGTAAATGTCTACTAAAATAAACATGTTAAGACATAAGTTTCTTCCTCTTCCTGTTCTACATTTCAAAATATGCATTTCAAGCCCGGCCATTGTGGCTCAGTGGTTGAGCGTCCACCCATGAACCAGGAGATCACAGTTCAATTCCCAGTCACAGCACATGCCAGGGTTGCGGGCTTGGTCCCCAGTAGGGGACGTGCAGGAGGCAGTCAATCAATGACTCTCATCACTGATGTTTCTATCTCTCTCTCCTCTCCCTTCCTCTCTCTGAAATCAATAAAAACATATTTTTAAAAGATATATGCATTTTGATAAACACTCTTTCTCTAATGCCCTTGTTCTCAGAGTTCTGCCCCTCCCCTCCTTTTCAAATCCGCTTTGCTGGTGCTTTGATCTAATTCCACTTGTCTACCGAAAACCTCTGGAGCTGTTATCCTCACTCTCCTCACCCCCAGCTGCCCTCCAATCTTGAGTCTCCCTCCTCCCCTCTTTTCTTCCTCTGTTTACAGATAAGCTCAGATCAGGTCTTTAGTATTTTATAAACTAAATAATAATAAAGTAAAAGCTTTCTTTGAGTCTTCCTTTTGTGTAAAGCACCTGTTTGCTCAACTCATTATTTGTCAATTAATAGTTTATTCTCTGTAAAACTTGATAGGTGGTTTGAAATCCTTTATTTTCATTTCATTTTTTTCTATTTGTTTCCCCACCTGGATTGTAAGTGCCCTGAGCATACCAGAGCTCTTTGGTGTGTAATTTCCCTGCATCCTATAGTTGCGGTGCTGGCAGCAGTCAGTGTGTACTGAGCAGGCCGGACAGGAGCTTTCCCAGCTCTGAAGAGAAGGTTCTGCGGGTCTGACTCAGGCTCCCTCAGCCCAGCTTTTCTGGACTATTGTTATTTCTGCACTTCCTGCCTAGAGCTAGGATACTACGCAAATGGATTTGCTTCGAGAGTCAAGATGAAAACAATAAAGTCCTGTTTGTTTGGAAATTTATAGAGTACTTTCTTAACTCATCATCATCACAGCAATATTTTTAGGTGGACAGGAAGGATCTATGAGCCCCACGTAACATCTGAGGAAACTGAATGGATTTATAAAGCTTGGAAGAGTTGACTGAAACAATAAAGCTAAAAAGAAATTGAGTCGGGGTTCCACTCTGAATCCTTTGACTGAAAGCATGGCCTTTTCACTACATCAGTCTTCTTCCAGAGTCAAGAGTCAACTATAAGCATATTTTTGTCTAACCAACTAAGTATGTACGTATACATTTTGAAAATCACGAGTTTCACATAAATATTGAGCGATAAATGTTATTGTTATATCTGTTCACAATGTACCTTATATTTTTAGAGCTCTCCTAAGTTTGTACACAATTACTTTCCCTATGGGATAAGTGAGAGAGGTGTTAGTATCAGCGTTCAGATGAAGAACTGAAACTAAGAAAAACTGTGTGGCTTCCCAAATTTTCACTGCTTATTAGTAATGGAGTCACAGTTTTAGATTCAGGTCTGGCATCCTGCCTACTTTTCCACATTACCTTTATATTCTTAACAGACAATAGTGTGGTGAAGGCCTGGGGAGGGGAGTGGGTGCAGGGGGGAAGGGGTCAATGGGGAGAAAAGGGAACATCTGTACTATTTTGAAGAATAAAAGAAAAACCAATGTTAAAATCCTTTTTAACATTCAACACATAATGTCTGAAAAATAGATTTGAATTTTAAGAATTAATTAATTAGAAAACAATATTCTAACCCTAAAAACAAGATCATAGGGTTCTAAAATTACTGATAGGACATTTCAGTGGAACTTCAAAAATATATATATTGTGTGATATAATTTACTAATATTAGCCACGTTTATCTCCTTCTATAATAGCACCAACTCTGAAATCCAAGAGTTATTTTATAAAACTAAAATTATATATGGTTATACATATTTTATTCTAATACACATGAATATAATTTGAATCTCACTGCAGTTTTGGACCCTGAAAGCCTTATAGTTTGCCAAGAAATGAATATAACAAACTGCGAATTTTAAATAATATTAAGTGACCAGTTGCATGTCACATATGCTTCAGATAAATTGGAAAGTCCCACTTTTAATGATCTTGAGAGAGAATCAATTATTTTCTCTGTATGTATAAATGGAAATTTGCTGTGCATTAGTGAATTGCATATTAATCTTATTCTGCTTTCTTTGAATCACCATAAAATATCTTGTGACTTTCATAATATTTAGCTGAGTATATTAGAATTATGTGTATATTTGTCTTACTCTCCCCTTCTCAGCCCACTTTTGTAGACATCTCTACAGTTTTCCCAAGACTTTACCAGTTTCAAAAATGAAACTGGGGTGGTTGGTCATCATGCATTTATGAGCTTCCTGTAGACCAGAGACACGTCTTACTCCAATTTTTGTCTTGAATCACATTGAGTAGATCTTTGAAAATAGTAGGGTTTAAATATACATTGGTTGAATTTAATTAAATTTGAAGGTTAAGCGATAATAACAATTACCCATTGTGGTCATTGGTAAATGAATTAAACTACACATTATAACTTGATTTGTATTTGAGAAGCTACAAAATTTGGGAATCAGCTTTAAAAATAGATACTTGGTTCCCAATTAAACATTTTGAGAGAAAATTGTTTTGAAGGGTGGTTTAGATTCAAAATATATTAAAATTTTTATTTTTTAATAAGTATTTTGTACATATTACTAAACATGTTCTGAGTGCAAAGACACTGTGAAAGTGTTATAAAGAAACAATTTCATTGCAGTGCAGACAATTGTTCACTTCTTCAAAGACACTATTTTGGCCCAAATTAAGACAGTCATCAGGCTTTTTCCTGCAAAAGAATACATTTGATATCCATAATAGTTTTTTTGTTTTGTTTTTAAAAAACTGTCCTAAAGAATAGGTGACCATCACTGTTAGTATTTTGGCTAAGTTTTGGGATTATTTTGGTTATGTGTGTGGATCCAGAAAGTTTTTTGTAAAGGGTAGCTTTTACACTGTTCAAATTTTATGCATATTAGCTTATCCAAAATTGAATTTCAAATGCATTTCAGTTTCCTTAATGATGCACTGAACATATGGACTTCCATAAGTTCTAAGGATCATTCAGGCTTTCAATATAAATTTAGCCCATATTTATCACCATTACTTTGTGAAAAATCTCTTTTTTTGCTAATTTCCTTTAGCTTTAGGCTCTATGAAGAAGAGTTGGCTATGGTAGAAGAAATGTAAAGCTCAATATACTACTCTGTCTGTTAATGCTCATGAAAGATTTATAACTTAAGAGTCTTAAGATTCAGACTCTTATATTTCTCGGCACAGATCAGATAACAATTTCTAGTAGAGTGACAAAAGTTTTGATTATATTTAAAATTTTTAGGTTTGTCATTTGATGAGCTGGACAACTGACACTCCCAACAGAAAATAGAATGGTAAGGATTCAATTATACATAGAGTTTTTGTTTTTTTAAAAGCTGTATTATACAAATAGTATTTTATTGGGTCAAACACTGCATTGATCTATTTTGCTGTGGTATTTAATTTTAAGGAAATCTATGAAATAGGTATCACTTACTGCTCAAAGAGGTTTGTAGATTCTTTGATTCAGAGTTAGAATTTAGTCATATTCCGAGACCTTAATTACTCTGGGCCGGGAGTTCTAGTCAATTCAGTACGCGTCCTCCCATTTGGCTGGTTATTACAAAACAAAAGAGATGTTACCATAGTAAATAAAAAGAAAAAGGAAAAGACTATCACAGACTAATAATTCCAAACAAAAGAAATAACAACTTTATTTACTTTAACTGTGAATTGGCTTATATTTAATAATTCACTTGAGAACAAGCATATTCTATTTTCTAGGTATACATTTTATAGTTTATCTTGTAGCATAAGTCAGAAAGTTATATCTCTTTGTTATCATCATAATTAGCTAGCTAATATTAATATAGAAAAAAGAGCAAAGGGGAGGCCAGACATTATAACCATGGTCATCTGGGCAGCCTCACCAGGAACCTACAGCTTCATGATCCCCAGGGAACCACTGGTCCATTCCCTGCGGATCACTGGGGGAAGGGATCAGGCAAAGGGGAGATGGACACATGTACAATGAAGTTGGGGTGACGTAGGGAAGGTGCATGTCTGTCAGTCTAGCCTAAGGAAAAAATCCCTGGCTAGAAGGATGTACTCATGAGAAGCATGTAAATTCTGAGAAGGGTAAAATCCCCAAAGAGTTTACTTTCTCTTGCTTCTTGCTCACTCTTGCGCTCTCTTGCTCCTTGACATGCACTTTTTAGGGTGCTACCCTACTATGTGGCCTTAAGCAGCTGCATGGCCCACAGCTGAGCCATAACAACCCCACATGCGATGGACTGCAGCTGGGAACACAAGCCAAGCTAGCCAAATGCTGGACTGGACTACACTCTAATATGGAACAAAAATACTGGGCAGTGGTCTTAATTCTAGCTCTGCTGAAAATAGGATTGGACTTTTTCCATGGCAAGACCAAGATGAGGCCTTGAAGGGGAACCCCCTTAACTTTACATCATCAATAAAGCTTTCCACAAAACCCCATCCTCCTGTGGGACCTCAGGAAATTCCTTTCCTCATGGCACCCCGAGAACTCCACTTCCACAAATAACTACTTGAACTAAAAATTCTAATGGTTATTTACTGAGGTTACTTTATAGCTAAGCTAAAAGATACAGTTCACTTTTTACAAGTAGATATACTTCATTTCTAATAGTTATCTGTCTACAATTACTAGTGTCACACTCCATTATAAAATATTGAGGTTTTTTTACTCTCTGAACTAGAGTAGATACAAAACTACTTCTTGAAAAAAATCTTGAATGTTTTTCAGTGTTCCTCCAACCTACCCCTCAAATAGAAACCCACCTCCACATGGAGATGAACTTAGGCTTTCATAATAAGAGCAAAGCACAGGGGAATGTCTTTAAACTGCAAATTAAATGGCTATATTCATACTTAGTAAGAGATCCTCAAATTCATGATTGTGCAAGACTTATTAAAGAGAATTTCAGTATACATTTATTTTTCTGCCCAGGATTATTTTCTGAATAAATCATACAACCCCATATCTTTGTACCCTGAAACAATTTTGTTGGTTCTCCCATAAACTTACCTTGAAAAAAGTTACTCTAAGGATTTCAGATTGGTGAAAATCTTATAGAAATAAAAGGTTACCAAATTTGAGGGTATAGAGTTGTTCATAATATTCCTTTATTATTTGTTTAATAATGGGGTCAGTAGTAATGATTTATCTTTCATTTTTAATATTTATAATTTGTGCTTTCTGTCTCTTCTTTCAGTTAACCTAACTAGACATTTATCAATTTTATTGATGTTCATCAAGAATCAGCTTTAGGCTTTATTGACTTTATTACTTTTCTGTTTTCAATGTTATTAATTTCTCCTTTAACTTTATTTCCTTTCTTCTGTTTACTTTGGATTTAATTTGCTTTTAGATCTCTCTTATCTTCCAATATAATATTCAATGCTCTGCATTTTTTTTTTTTTTTTTTTTTTGAAGCTCTGCTTTGGTTGCCTCCCATAAGTTTTGATAAATTTTATTTCCACTTATTTCAAAATATTAAAAAAAATTTTTTTTGAGACTTTCTTCTTTGTTTCATATTATTTAGAAGTGTGTTCTTTAATCTCCAATTATTTCAGGGGCTTCCAGTTATCTTTTTATTATTAATTTCTAGTTTAATTCCATTTTGGTTCAAGTATATTTTGTATAATTTATATATTTTTAAAAAATTGTTAAAGTTTGTTTTATGAACAGAATATGGTCTATCTTGGTGAATGATCTGTGAGTTTGAAAATAATATATATCCTGAGCCTGTTGGATAAAGTAGACTATAGATGTCAACTGATCAAGTTGAGTTCAGTTCAACTATGTTCTTACTGTTTTTCTGCCTGCTAAATATACCAATTATCGATAAAGAACTATTGATATCTACAAGTATAATAATGGGTTTATCAATTTCTCCTTTCAGTTGTATCAGGTTTTGTCTTACATATTTCAAGGCTCTCTTGTTAGGCACATACACCTGAGGTACTACGTCTTCTTGGTGATTTGGGTTTCTTTTAAACAACATATAGTTTGATCTCTCTCTCTTTAGTGAACTGACCGTCTCAGTCTTTAATTGATGAATTTATTCCACTAACATTTAAAGGGATTATTGACATAATGGATTAATATCTATCATACTGTCGCTGTTTTGTTGTGTATTTTTTTGTGTCTTCCATTCCTTTTCTGTCTTCTCTGGTTTTAATTGAACATTTTATGTTTCTATTTTTAGTTCTTTATTAGCATATCAATTATACTCCTTTTAATGGTCGTACATGGTTTTGAGAGAGAAAGACACATTTACAAGTACCCCAAGTTGTCATTCAAATAGCACTGCAATACTTCATGGACAGTATAAGTGTCTTATGATAGAGGATTTCTAATTCTTCTCTCCTATTTCCTGTGACATTGCTGTCATTTACTTCTCTTATTCATAACCATAATCACTGAATAAATTCTTCATACTATTATTTGGAAAAAACTGTTATGAGTTAGATCAATTAAGAGTAAGAAAAATATAAGATTTTCTGATTTCTCATTTTTTAATTCTTTTTAGAATTTCCATCTCTCTGCTTACATTACCCATCTGTTCTTGTTTGTTGTCCATTTTTTCCATCAGAGCCATTAGCATATTAATCATAGTTGTTTTAAATTATCAGTCTGATTATTCCAACATCTCTGTCATATTTTAGTCTTCTTTTGATTCTTGTGCCGTCTGTTCAAACTGTGTTTTTTGTCTTTTAGTGTATCTTGTGATTATTTTCTTGAAAGCCAACATTATGTACTGGGTAAACTGAACTAAAGTAAATAGGCCTTTAATGTAAGATATTATGTTTATCCAACTAGGGGTTTGGTTGTGTTAGTTTTTGCTGTAGCTATAGTTATCAGAGGCTAAAGCTTAACCTGGTGTCCATGTTTTTATCTCTTCTATTGACTTTGGGTTTCCCTATAGACTTCTTAAAGGTTCAAGATATGCTGTTCTTTTTGTTGTATTTTTCTGTTGTTTTGTAGTTCTATCGATGTGGTGGTAAGGTGTTCATGGGAGGAGGTGAGGCATCTGTAGTCCGATGATTAGGTCTCAGTCTTCAGTGATCCCCTGGGCTATGACTTTCACAAATGCTTCATGTGACTGGCCTGCCCCTTATTCACTACTGTTGGTTATAGGAAGGCTAAACAAAGAGATGGGTATTTGCCTTCAATATTGGTTAAAAAAAGTTTCCAGAAAATTTTTTCTTGAGGGCAGGTCTTAAGAACACCAGAATACTCTGACACATTTTTAAATGGCTACATTTCCTTGCCCCAGACAGTAGCACAGGGAATATTTTTTTCTCCCATTTTCACTATAAGAATAGGGCTCCCAGAGGTAAAATTATAAAAGCATCATGGCCTGCCTAAGATTGCCCTTTCACCACTAGAATTTTAAATCAAACTTATCCACAATTAGCCTCCAGCAATTCATCATATAGTTTAGATTTTCCTATACTGCTATTGTTTCTCTCAGAATTCTTGCACTTCAGCTTTAGTAAGTTGTGATTCTCTTTATCTACTGGTCAGTTTTTCCAATTTGGGGGAAGCAATTGCCCTGTATCCTCAGTTCTGGATCAAAGAATTATTGTTGATTTCAGTGTGTTCGGTTTCTGTTTGGTTATGTAGATGGGAGTGACAACTTCCAAATTCCATGCATGATGGGCCAAAAACTGAAAGTGGTTATTTATTTTTAAATCAATAGAATACCTAGTACCTAGCACAAATGATTTTTAACAAGGTAACTGAACGGGTGAATTATTGAACAAATGCCATACATGACTTGTAGGATTCCATGGAAAGAGGAGAGAAATAATGAATTAAAACTGATTTACATGTTAAATATTGCTCCCTTTTCTAACCTCTGATATTATCATTAACATGTGTGGGCAATGAGCTCAGGCCCGCCCTACAACTCTGCAATATTTTGGCATTTGATTGTAAATAACATTATTATTTAGATTACCAGCAGTTAATTTATATTGTTATATAGAGGACTTCACCTAGTGCCAGATATGCAGCAGATAATAATACTTACTAGATAAGGAGAATAATATTGCCATTTGTAAATCTTGAACAATGGGATAACAGAAGATATTATTAAACATTGCAAGATTAATTTCATGCATAATTCATTCAGCATGGAACTGTCATAATGTGTTGAAATATTATGTCAAGAAGGTAGAATGTAAATTAGAAAAGCTAAAAAATAGGCAAGGAAAAGTAAACCAATGGATTTATAAATGCTAAATGCATATACATTTTAAAGAACCAAGACTTTGCTGTGTAGTTTTTCATGGTGTCTGAGATGTGACATACATCAAGACAAAGCTGTTAAACTGTGTTCAGAAAGTAAAAGGCCAATGAGATGATATGGCTCCAGGGACCTAACACCAACAGCATTTTTTTTTTGGTTTCCCTTCCTAGTCTAGACCTAAGATTATATTCAATGAGAGAAAGTTGTATTTGACTGCAAATTTATACAGTCATAATTTCAGAATAAAGATACATTGGAGATCCTTCAGTTTAGCCTCCCATTTAATGAAAGAATCCTTCACAAATATTCTTGAGAAATGGCCCTCTAGCCCCCCTTGGAAGGCTCACCTTGTAAAATATGCCTCTATCAGCTCTACTAAGAATTTACTATATGGTAGGCACTGGGTTAGGGGTTCTTATGCATTTTTTCATTTGATTGCCACAATAACACTCTGAGGAAGGTAGCATTGATCCTATTTTACTGAGAAATAAAAGAGGTACTGGCCTCCAGATAAAGAAAAAAAGGGAGGAAGGAATGTAGGAAGGAAGGAAGGAAGGAAGGAAGGAAGGAAGGAAGGAAGGAAGGAAGGAAGGAAGGAAGGAAGGAAGGAGGGAGGGAGGGAGGGAGGGAGGGAGGGAGGGAGGGAGGGAGGGAGGGAGGGAGGGAGGGAGGGAGGGAGGGAGGGAAGATATGCAACATAACAGGCAAGGCAATGCAGACTGCTGAGGTGAAGACGAACTGACATCAATCCAAAAAACTCCTGCTAGTGAAGTAGAACTGGGAAGGTGGAGGCTGGGACTAGAAATAGGAGAACTGGCTAAAGTCTACAAAAGAGTGTATGGACCAGCAAGTCCCCTAGCGTACTCTAGCAGAAGACAGAAGATTGTTCTCTGGAGAAACTGAACCAGGCATGATCTAGGCTTAGGAATATGTGATATACTTTGGGGCTAAATTATAGTCCCAGAGGTCACCCAATGGAAAAATGAATTATTACCTTATCCAACCCTATTGAAGGTTGTCATCTGCCAAACTCAACCCATGCACACATATCTTTCAATCAAACTTTTGGTCCCTCAGTTATTAATAAGAGTGTAAGATAAACAGCTAAGCACTACAAGGCATTTTAGGAAAACCTTTAACATTAAAACCAAATGTGTACCCATTTGCTCTCTCTCTCTCTCTCTCTTCCTCCCCAACATACACACACGATGTGAAAAAATGTTCAGCAGAAAAATTAGAATATAAAATCTCCCAGAATGTTGCCATATAGATTAAGACACTTAAAATAGTAAGATAAATAAGAAATTTGGAAGATTTACTCTGGAATTCTAACATCCAAATAGAATTTTGAAAGAGAAACAAAAGTAGAGAAGGAGATTTACAGGTGAGTAATATTAAAAGTTCTCACAACCAATGACATGACTTCCCAAACTGAAATATCCCATGAAATGCCCAGCACAGTAATTAAAAAGTGAGTCATACCAAATCAAGTCATTGTAGGATATTAGGAGTCTCTGGAATATTGTGCATGGCCGTTTCCCAGACTTTGCACTTGACATTCCCTCTTCCTGGAACAGCCTTCCACCAGGCATAGTGGCTGTAATAGATGACTCTAATCAATGGCTCCCTTAGATCTTTCAAGCTTTTGTTTACCATTGCCTTTTTTTATTTCTTTACTGAAACCCTTAATTAAAACTGTATGTGCCCCACACTCACTCTGATGTCAGTTCCACAAGGATGGAGATAAATGGTTGGTTTCTTACTATGTCACTAGTATTTGGCACATAGCAGGCACTAAATAAGTGTTTGTTGCAAGAAAAAAAATGATAAAGAGAAAATTCTAAAAGTCTCCAGATAAAAAGATTAGGACCCAAAATAACATGGGACTTTTCAAATGCAACACTAAAGCTGAAACTCAGTTGAAAAATAAACCAAGTGTGAAGGTAGAATAAACACACTTACATTTACTGTTAGATAAGGGCCCCTAAATTTTACCCATGAACATTTTTTTTTTTTTTGGGAAGCTTCTGGAGAATAGGTTCCACCCAAAGGAGGAAATAAGATATAGGAAGTCATGAGATCGAGGAAACAAGGAATACTATCTAGGAGAGAAGCAAAAGCATTTATAAGATAATGATGAACAGTCCCAGAACCACAGCTGTGCAGCATGCCTAGAGTGAAACCTGCACACACTGAAGCAGAAAGACAGAGGACTCAACCAGATATGTCTCATTTATCTGATGTTTTGTAATGAGACTTTCTTCTTAAGCAGGGTAGAGAGTTCAGAAGTGAATTAGTAATAGGCCCTGGTACAAAATTGTCCAAATTAGAGAGTCAATTTTTCACTCCGGGAAAAATATAGTTGTACAGAAAAATAATAATTACAAAGTAATCATGGTATCTTATGAGGCTAAGATGGAAAACACACATCACAATGATACAAATTCTGAGTATTGACATAGCAACACAATAGAAAATAAATCTCTATGGACAGACAAAATATAAGTGAAAACATATGAAGTTAGAATAATATGTAAATATAATCACATTTTATATTTATGTTTTACATGAAAGTTTATGATTTTGATGATAAATGTTTAGAAACTTATCTAAAAATATATTGAACAAATTGTTACTAAATACTACCATTCATTGTTCCACACTTCTGTATTTCTGATTCATTTTATTTTATTATTTTATTATTTTATTTTATTTTATTTTATTTTAATTTTATTATTTTATTTTCTATTTTATTATTTTTTCCATCACCATTTATCCCTTCTATGCCCTCTTCCATCTTCACCTACCTCCCACCCCCTGCAATCACCACACTGTTGTCCATGTCCATGAGTACTCTCTCTCTCTCTCTCTCTCTCTTTTTTTTAATCAATCTCTCAACACTCCCAATATCCCCCTCCACCAGAGCTGTCTGTCTTTTCTCTATCTATGAGTCTGTGTCTGTTTTGCTTGGTAGTTCAGTTTGTTCATTAAATTTCACATATAAGTGAAATCATATGGTACTTGTCTCTGGCTGGCTGGCTTATTTCACTTAGCATAAGGTTCTCTAGGTCCATCCATGCTGTTGCAAAAAGTAAAATTTTCTTCCCTTTTATGGCAGAGTAGTATTCCATTGTATAAATGTACCAGAGCTTTTTTATCTACTCATCTACTGATGGACACTTGGGCTGCTTCCAAATCTTGGCTATTGCAAATAACGTTGCCATGAATATAGGGGTACATATGTTCTTTTGAATTAATGTTTCTGGTTTCTTCGAATAAACTCTCAGAAGTGGAATGGTTGGGTCATGGGGCAGTTTCATTTTTAATTTTTTGAGGCAACTCCATACTGCTTTCCACAGTGGCTGAACCAATCTGCATTCCCACCAACAATATAAACAAGTATCCAAGCATTTCCTTGAAGAATTAAATTCTGTATAAAATATAGATCTAAAACATAATTTTAATTTTTATGTAGTTTATGTGCATCATAATTTAGCAACTCTCTTTTCATTGTATGTTTAGATTGCTTCCAGTATTTTAAATATCCTTATACATAAATCTTTGGAATGCATTTGAATACATGCTAGTTGGAATTGTTGACAAGAAAAATTCACATTTTGAGGCTTTTTTTAAAAAAAAATAATAATCCACAGCTAAACACCAAAAGACTGAAACAATTTATATCTCCACAAGCAATGTTTAACCACATGTATTTTCTCACATCTTGTCAACACTGGGTAGTATCATTCTTTTTCATATTTGACAATTTAAAAAAAACCTCTCTAAAGTTTGTTTTCAGTTGACTACTACTGACGTAGACCATGTGTTCATATGCTGTAAGCTACTGACAATCTTTTGAATGCACCCCTTCTCACATCCTCTCCTTGTCACTGCTATAAAGACTCCAATCACCTCTCTTGGGCTTTCAGAGTCTCTTCTGACTGCAAATTCAATCTCTCTTCCTTGTGTAGCAACCATTAAACTGCTTTTAGATTTATTTTCCTTCATCACAAATCTGATCATATAATTTGTTTGCTTAAAAGCCCTTGAAGACTTGCAATTCCCACAGAGTAAAGTCTCAAATTCCTGGAGTGGTACACCACATCAGCATCAACGTGGGCTCAAGATGTTCACAACATATAACAATATGTTTTAATGACAGCCTTAGTTCAATAACTATAATGAACTTGGGGTTAGAGACGCTGTCTTGTTCACTATAGTGATCATTATATTTACTTGAGATGTGATTAGAGTGACATCAACAAGATGGAGACATTGGTGGTTCCTGACTTCATTCCCCTCACATGAAGAACAACTAACAACTATTCCAGAATAAAATACCACTAAGAGAATCCTGGAACATGGGGATGAAGCTGAAATACCCCTGCCTTGCACCTCAGAGACCAAGACAGGCCACTAGAAGGGTAAGAGGAAATGCTGCCTGCTGACCTCATTGCCCTTCCCTCAGGTCAGCGCAGCACCATGCTGAGAGGTCTCCCCTGAGCCTCTGATTCTTGCAGTGTGAACAGAGAGCCCAGAGGTACCACCCCCCATAGCACTGTGGGTTCCTTTGTGGGAGCCCCCTTCTGATTGCACCCACAGGGACAGCAGAGCAATCTGTGAGGCTCAACAACTGGGAATATGACTGTGACAAAGAAGGGGGGAAGGGCTTGCAACAACCAGCACGGGGATCTTGGCAGACCAATTTCATACCTGCAGATCCCAAGTAGTGATCCCAACTGGTGGTTTTGCTCATCTGCAGAACCAAGTTGGTGGCACACTATTACTAGGGAATTTGGTAGGGTGCATATCTACCTGATTCAGATCCTCAAAATGAGTTTTGGTAGCATTTGAGCCTGGTTGGCCAATGCCCAGGAAAGGAGCTGAGTCACAGCCCCACCCACTGTGGACAGTATCTCCTGGCTACATCTGACCAGAGGTACTAGAGAAAGGTACTCAAAAGTTACAAGCTTCCAGCTATAAGAGGAATAAGTACTAGGGATGTAATGTACAACATGATGACTATCATTAATGCTGCTGCATGATATATAGGAAAGTTGTTAAGAGTAAATCCTGAGTTCTCATCACAAGAACATTTTTTCTTCTTTTTTATTGTATCTGTATGAGATAATGGATGATAGGTGAACCTGTTGTGGTAAGCACTTCATTAGATATGTAAATCAAACCACCATGTTATATGCCTTATACAGTGATATGCATCAGTTAGGTCTCAGTAATACTGGGGGGGGGGAAAGTGATCAATTAATGATTGGTGAATCTACTGATGTAGGACAGAGTGGCATGGCCAATTCTAGAAACTCATTCATTCAGCTACTCATGAAGTCTTAAAACGTGTATTGAGTCATTACTATGTGCCAGACACTGGTCTAACTTCTGTGGATACTGGGATATATTGCCGGTAGGACCAATAGTACCCTGCTCTTCTTTTTGTGGAGCAAATGAAAGTAGAATGGGTGTAGGGCAAATATTCATAAATAATTGTGTGCTGGCACAGCAACTCTCTGGCAAAATAACAAACGACATAAGAAGCCCTATTTATTGTGTTAGTGGGTCACCCACCATGGCTTATTGAAAGTGCCAGTGGTTTAAGAACTAGCTCACAAAATTCTTGAATATTAAACAATTGGCTATGGTACCAGTACAAGTTAATAGTTCCAAACGGCTATTAGAATTTGCAGACATGCCAACTATCTAAGTTAGTGTAAAGGAAATATCCCACAGAAGAGATGATGCTGAACTAAGACACCAATAAAGGGAAGAACCAGGGAGTTGAATGAAGGTCAGATGGAAAAACATTACAGACAGAGATGTTGCAAATGCCCTAAGGCAGGAAAGCACTTAACACATCTAAGAGAAAGAGACAGAATGTAGATTTTAAATTTATTTTTCAGTTGGGAAACAACCTTGAGATCAAAAAGCCTCTTAGACAGCATGAAAGCCGTACTTTAGGAGAGTTTATGAGCTGGAAGCTAAGATCAGCTTTAGTTCTTCTGTACGTCTTTGCTAATAGAGGTTCCAATTATTTGCTGTGTGATTTCAGGTGGGGGGGAAATACAATTTATATATATAATTACTATATATATAATTATATATACAGGGTGAGGCAAAAAGGGTTACAGTTGTTTGTGTGGAAAATAATACAATAATTAATAATGATACAAGAATAAACCCCCATGTTTTGTGTACTCGCAACTATAAACCTCTTTTTGCCACACCCTGTGTGTATGTGCATGTACAACAGAAAGCTGGGTTTACAGAATGCAAAGCACAGCAGGCAATGATTATTATTTTATTTTACCAACATTTATGGTCCTGAGAGTGTTCATTCCAGATACTCCTGTCTGCATGTCTTCAATCTTGATCTTACAAATCAACTAGACTTTGAAATGTTGTTGCCTCAACGAGAGAACTATTAACTTAAACGTATTACGCTGCATATATTATTGGGCCAATTTAGAAAGTATTTAGAGAAAATATAAACCAAACTGTAGGAATAAAGTAAGAGGTAATTGGATGTAATTCATTTAGCAGTTTGGAGAGTCTTTCCCTCTTGGAGACAAGATGACAAACATAGTTCTATTTTGTTATTTTATCCCGAGCAGGTAGAAATGGGGAGAATCCAAAACAATATTTTGAGAGTGAATCAGCTGGAGCTCAAATCCAGGCTTAACAAGTGCACAGCTCCTCCTGAGGGAAAATAAATCCTATTGTGAAGCAGACAAAGACCAGGAGGATTAAGCTTTGTATGTGGAGGATCTGCAAGTGGATTTGTTTTTTATTATTGCAGATATTTTTATGGGGATTCAGCTCATTTGTGTTTTTCTTAATTGAGATGAGCCAGGATATCTCTGGGGTAGAAGGGACTTCTGCTGCTTGTAAGAATGTGTGTTTTTCATTCCGGTATTATACCCTGGCGGCTAACAGTCTGGAGAAAGGGATTATGACTTGTAGGTCGTTTCACAGGAATTACTTGCTACTGACATGTTAGCTGTATCAATGATTACAGTGTTGTCTCTATCCAAGTTATTATCATTTGAATACACACTCTATTTGCTTTAGTATTAATGTTCAGCATTTATAAGGAAATATAAGAAGTTCAAGGTGATAGCTAAAACAATTCAGTTATTTTAAAAAATCTAAGTTATACATGGTATTGGGTTGTCAAAGCTAAAAATTCATTTTTCCCTTGTTTAATAATATAAAAAAAAACAAAACAGTTTTGTTACTGATAAGCAATCTTTCTCTTCAAATAACACCTAAAAAGTTATCTTAATTTTTTATCAAATTATTAAAAAATTAAATATCTAATATAATTAATTTAGAGCTACAAATCTCAGGTTGTTTTACTTTATTCTTTAAAATTAAGTATTGACTTATTTCTCTATAATTACAATAAATCTATGACTAATACAATCTTTGTAATAAAAAATTATTACCTATAACTGATATTTAGATACAAGACTACAAAGGCTTTAGAAATCAATTATTAAACTGCAGGCTCCTGAGTAATTATAAATTTGAGAAGGAAAAGTAGAGAGAAGAATTCAGAATATCTTGTTTCTAGTTCTAAGCAGTTCTGTTAATGAGTAACAGAATTAATTCCATGTGATTTTGGATTCACTTCTAAGCGCACCAAAAAGACCATATTGTTGGAAGTTCAACAGAAGAGGCCAAGTATTTCATCTGAATCCACATGGAAAATAAAATTAAGGAGACTGTTCATATTACTTAGGCCAAAAATACCCTCATCCAAGTCCCCACCGCCATCATTATCATCATCATCGTAACTAAGAAGAGCCTTTACTGAAGCAAGGACCAAATAGACATACTTAGCTTTGGAATTTGAAAAGAAAAAAAAGGACTTTCACATGCTTTATTTTCGTGCATATTTTCTTTTCCTATACATAAAATTCAGTTTCATTTAAAAGGGAAATTGTACACTCAGCTCCACTTAAAATTCAGGTAATTTTCAAAATATTTTGTGCCAAAATAAATCTTTAGACAGAAGTATTTCAATATCATCCATGAAAGCAGTATTTATAGGGTCTACAGCAAATTTAATTATTCCAATGTCTTCCAAAGTTGGCATCATATACAAAATTCTGCACATTAATAGGTTTGATCAAAGGGAATTTAAATCAGCTTACCACGAGATCTCAGCTCTTTTAATATCCACACATAAATTACCAACCTAAGCATTAAATACACAGAAGATGGGAGGGCATCCTAGGCAGAGGAAAAATTCTCGACCAAGATGAGCAGGTGGGAAAGCGTAAGGCATCTTGTGAGAAACGTAAGCGATGATCATCATGATCGTGACGACACAAAAACATCTCATACAGGTGTTGCTGTCCGGTTACCAGATTTTACACAAACACACCACAGGTACGTTTCCTGACTGTAGGGCATGATGATGATTTACTGTTCATTAAGTGGAAGTGGGTCATCATAAAGGGTGCCACTCTCATTGCCTTCGCCTTGGCAGGCTGAGCGGGGAGGGCAAGGGCCGCCCTTGCTGCCTCGGGGGCAGCGGAGGTGGAGGTGGCAGGGCCCGCAGCCGAGGCGGGCGGACTCCGGGCAACCTTCTGGAAATACATCGTCAGTTCTGTCTCACTGTATTGTTTTTTAATTTATCTAAGACTGTTTCTATATGGTACCAATCCTTCTTTAATTGTTTGTTTTAGCTGCAGTGCCTGTATCAGGGAAGGGTCCACGTCGTAAAAGGAGTCAAAGTCACAGTCTCGAGTAACGGGACCTTCGCCCAGGCTGCCTAAGGTAGGCTGTCCTCTGGAACGCCTCTCCTGCGTCGTCTTCCTCATCACCTGGTGCTGGTTCGCAAGCCCTCTTCTTCGTCACGTCACCTCCTGTTAATTCCTCTGGTGTGGTGTCTATAAGCTTTCACATTTCTCAGCTTCTCCAAGATCCACATCTTGAAACTCTTCACCCCCGACTTCCTTTTTTGTAATGTCTGCAATCTCCTTTATGATTCCCCGGACTGGCTATGTCCTAAATTATGTGAAGTCATATACAACATCTGGGCACAGCTTTTGCAGCAAGAATGGACTGTTTCAGGCTTGATGGCTTCCGTGGCTTTTTCTATACCAACAATGGCAACTTCAGTGGTGTGATCCTTCCACACATTCATGATATCCTCTCCTTCAGGGTTCTTTTCCATAGTGTTGACAGCCCTTTCCGTAGAGTACCACGTGTAATGAGGCTAAAATGTCCTTATGACCCCCTGATCTAGAGGCTGGATTAGAGACACTTTGGGGACAGGTAGAGCACTTTGACCCTTTGATGCTGAACTCCTGGAGTTCTGCCTGGCCCCAAGCACCATCCAATATCAAAATTACTTTAAAGGCAGTCACTTACTGACAAGGTAATTTCTGACTTCAGGGACAAAGCATCAGTGGAACCAATCCAGAGAAAGGATTCTCACTGTCTATACCACCTTGTACAACCAGGAGACTGGCAGCTGGTGTTCATTCTTTGCCTTTAAGGCTCCTGGGTGAGCCGCTTTATAGACAAGGGCAATCCTGGTGATAAACACAGGCGGTAGACGTTGCCTACCCCCTCCTGCCGTAAATCCTGTGCTCACTTCTCCACTTCTCTTCCTTACTGACAAATGTCCTTTGTGACATTGTTCCCCCCACAGAAGAGGGGATTTTCGTTTGCATTAAACACCTGGTCAGGCAAATATCCTTTTCTCTCATTGATTTTTTTAAAAAAATGTATCTTTATTGACTTCAGAAAGAGGAAGGGAGAGGGAGAGAGAGAGAAACATCAATGGTGAGAGAGTCATTGATCGGCTCCCTCCTGCACGCCCCCTGCTGGGGATGGAGCCCACAACCCGGGCATGTGCCCTGACCGGGAATCAAACTGTGATCTCCTGGATCCTAGGCCGATGCCTTGAGCCACACCCGGCCAGGCCCTCGCTGATTTTCTTAATGGTATCTGGGAACTTCTCTGCTGCTTCTTGGTCAGCAGAAGCTGCTTCTCCCGTTATCTTGACATTTTTTTAGGCTAAACCCCTTTCTAAAGGTATCAAATCATTCTTTGCTGGCATAAAGTTCTCCAGCTTTCCATCTTTTACCTTCCTTTTGCTTTAAGTTGTCATATAATGACTTTGTTTTATTTCTAAGCATATTTAAGTCTATAGGTATACTTTTCTTATAACAACCCTGCACCCACATAAAAGCTGCATTTTTAATATGAGATTAAAATGAATTTTGCAAAAAGGGCAGGGTTTTCACACCTGCTGGGGTAGCTGCTGTGACAGCTTCATACATTTTCTTTATTTACCATGGTCCTTAGGCTTGATTCATTTATCTTGAAATGGTGGGCAACCACAGCTGCAGACCTCAACCTATGTTACATATCAAGCAATTCAAATTTGTCTTGTAATATCAAGACTTTACTGCTTGGAAGCACTTTCAGAACCACTAGAAGCACTTCTCATGGGTCCTCTGGTGTTACTCAAGGTTTACGGCATCGCACTAAACACGATGAAATATATGCAAGAACTGTGAGTGATCCCTTTTTACTACATACACCATTTACTGCTGAGAACTACTCGCGCAGAGATGGTTAACGTCACAAGGCATTTTAAACACTACAATAGCAACAGGAGGTGGCTACAAAATTATTACAGCACTACACAGTCTGTATTACTGTGTTACATTTTTTGCAGTTATGATTTAATACCGCATCTTTTCATTTGTTCACACTTCTGTCAACTGTACGGTCTGTGATTTGTGCATGCTTTAATAACTTTTAACTTTTTAATAATAGATTCATGTCTATTTTATGGCAGTAAATGATAAAGTAGACTAGTATCTGCAAATATACATTCATGACATAACTTTCTCTTAATTTTTCAACATTTCTAGGCTACATGGGTCAACTGTGAGTTTTTTCAAATTGTCCTAAATTTCCAAAAAAATCCTCCTATATATATCTATATATAGATAGATAGATATTTAAAATCTGCATATAATTGGATCTGCACAGTTTAAACTCATGCTGTTTGAGGACCCACTGTTTATTAAAAGAGACATAAAGATATGTCAACCAAAAATATAGATATTTTTGGGTCCTGATTTCAACTGACCCAAATTCATACATCATTTATGAGGCAACCAAGAAAACAAGACCCTAACTGATATTAGAAATTACTGTTAATTTTTAGATATGAAACAACTATTTTCCCTTAAGCATCATATGTATCTAGAAATACTTTCAGATGAAATGATATAATGTCTGAAACGTGATTCAAAATAATGCATGGTAGTGAGGGGAAGAAAGGGTGAGTGGTGGTAAAAATGAAAAAAAATGTATTATTGTTGGAGTTGGATGGTAGCCTCATAGTTTATTTTTATATATGTTTGAAAAATTCCATTTTATCTTATTTTAAAATGCATGTTCCTGGGCCCCATCTCAGAGCTACTGAATTAGAATATCTGAGATTCTAGGAATATGCATTATTAGCAAGTAACAAAGTGATTATTATGCACACTAAGGTTTGGGAATCACAATTCTAAAACAATTTATCCCATTGCTCTTGCTCTTTTCAGTGAAATGCCATCAATTACACACATATGCAGTATCTTTAAAGACAGAAACTGTGTCTTGATCTCCGATGGCCATATATTTTGTATGTATTCAACAACTATTAGTGATGCTAGCTAGTCAAAATATTTATTGTAGTTCACTGTGAATAAATATTTTAGCTCTAGATTATACAAAACTTACCCATATATTCCAATATCTGGTCCATTTGACCTCAGGGGGTGCACACCTTATCACAGCTGTTAGCAATAATCTGCTGACCATGTGGACTTTCTTTCTTAATGGTACTATTTAACACTCCTAATTCCTAAATGCCAATATTCCCATACTTCATACGGCCAAAATAAAATCTAACAGGATGGAGACAATAGCCTCCTCTTTCACAGACATTGTAAAATAGAGAATATTAGCAGCCATGTGTAGGATCTACACTATTACACAAGAGCATGTGCATGCAAACACACACACACACACACACACACAGAGAGAAAAAGGAATGAAACGTCTCCACCTGCATCAGCTTTGCCTGAGTTTTTGTCTCTTTGTAATGGTTCGTTTATTAAGTAATCACTTTGACTCTCCTAATAGAGTATTCTTGGGAATATGTAACCTTTCATTCTGAATGGTTTTTCCGAAGACCTACTATTCCCTGTTCCTACACTGTAGAACTCTTAAAGGAACTCTGGAACAGGTTCTGTCCTCTTCTGCCCAGCGTTACAGTTCTGCCACTAACTAGGTGGTTTTGAATACAACATTATTTTTATTGGGTTCTGGTTTCCCCATATACTTAATTCTAAAATAAATGTCAATCTGCTCTTAGATCACCTCTAAGCTCACCTATGGTTTTATGTGACTTCTAGGAAAAAATATATCACTAATATTTAAACAGAAAACACAACCTTCTAGGAAAAAAGAAGAGATAAAATAGTTTCACCGTGGCATCTTAGAGGATAATAAATAAAGCCAAATGGATACTTTCTGTTCTGAAGGTATAATCCAGGAATATGAAGGACTTCTCCCACTTTTGCTTACCTGCTTATGAGCATGATCATAAGAATTAATGTGATTATCAAATTCCTGGTGCTTGTGATACTGCTTGTCACATAATTCGCAGTAGAAGTTTGCCTTTACGTCCCCCAGGGCCTTTGCTGTGGACTTCTCCTTTTCTGGAAAATCCTTTAAAAAAAAAGCAAAAGCATTGATTATATTTCTCTCTAACAGCACAACCAGATATCATATTATTCAAGTTGGTATATAGATTTACTGTGACTGAAATAGGCTCACTATCTTTTTGAAATTCACCACAACAGGGAAGTAACTTTCAGTCCAGCCACATCCCTAAGTTATCAATAAACACATAATGAACTATCCCGAAGGAGCTTTCAGCTGAAGCCTGGTCATTACTCATCTCCCTTCTTGCCACCCAGTCCCAGTTTGTGCTTCTGCTGACTCACCCAACTGGAAGACTCAGCACCATTTCTGCCTATCCAATGACCCCTCTCAAACACTACAGGCCTCTCTATTACAATATTTTACTGGGACATTAATCACATTGTGTTATATCATTCCCTTATGTGTCATGTATGTTAGCCTCACTGTTGGGACTTGCTATTCTCACTGCACATAGTGCTTTTCCTACCTTGTTAAAGTAATGAGCTTATACTCCTTTCCCAACGCCCAGCTCTTTGCCCCTCCAGAGAGCCTTTCCATGACTTTTCCAGGAGAAAGCCTTCAGCCTGGTACTTATTACCAAACACATCTATGATCGATCATTCCCACTTGTCTCTTTCATAGACATTTCTTTCCTACATAATACCCCTTACATTCTTGTGTGCCATTTCATCTTTAGCCAATTGATTATCCACTCCACACATTCTCCCTTGGTGACCTCCATTCACATGATAGCTACAGGCTAATTTATCCGTGATCTCTGACTCCAGCCTAAGCTTCTTCCACAAGCATCAGTTCCTGATACATATCACCAATGGGTTTGTCACATTTTCCAGGACTATTACCATTACAATTCTGAGTATGCTTTAACACAAACAGCTTCAGCCACATCACTATCCCACTTAAAATCTTCTTGAGGCCCAGCCAGTAGGGCTCAGTAGTTGAGCATTGACCTAGGATCAAAGAGACTGAGGTTCGATTCCCGGTCAGGGCACATGCCCAGGTTGCAGGCTTGATCCCCAGTTGGGGGTGTGCAGGAGGCAGCCAATCAATGATTTATCACTGATGTTTCTATCTCTCTCTCCCTCTCCCTTCCTCTCTCCGAAATCAATAAAGATATATTTAAAAAAAGAAAAAAATATATATCTTTATTGATTTCGGAGAGAGGAAGGGAGAGGGAGAGAGAGATAGAAACATCAATGATGAGAGAGTCATTGATCGAGCCCACAACCAGGCATGTGCCCTGACCGGGAATCGAACCTCCATTGCCTGGATCCTAGGCCGACGCTCAACCGCTGAGCCACGCCCGGCTGGGCAAGATATATATTTTTTAAAAATCTAGAATTCTTTCATTGTCTATAAAATAATAGTGATGAATACTTGTTGAACATAAACTATGTGCCAGGTATTAGGCTAAGTATGTGAATTACCTCATTTATTCCTCACAAAACCCTATAAAAATAAGTTTTATCTAAATCTACATTTTACAGATGTATCAACCAGCACTTACAGAGATTGCACACTCTTGGTCTCTGAGTAAGTAAGTGGAGAGGGGATTTGAATCCAAATAACCTATCCCTAGCTCCCACAGTATAAACAGCTGTGCTTTACCATCTCCCTTTAAGGTCAATTTCCTTACTATACCACACAGGCTCTTTCCTACCTCATCAGTATCAGTTTGTATCAATTTATGCTCCCATATTACCCTCTTTAATTCAATTACTAGACATGCCACATGATAGTATATGATCTGTTTTCATGCCTATTGCTCCCATAAATCCTTTGAAGGCAGAAACTTTTTTATTCATTTTTGTGTCCACAATGTGAACATAGTGTCTAGCCCAGAATAGGAGCTTATTTAATATGCATTACATAAATCACTGGATAATAGTGGCTACATATTTATGCCTCCTATCATTCTACAAGTTCTCTATTATCCTAGTGTCTGAATAAAAGAATGACTGACACATAGAGTATACAAACAAATATTTATTAAAAATGGATGAGCAAAATAAGGGATGTTAGCTTTGTTTCTTCAAAATGACTAACCCTCTATAAAGAGAAATCAGACCATAAACCTAAATCATAGGAGCATCACAACCCAGACAAGAAAGCAAGCCCCCCAAATTTAGGCAGTTTCTCACAGGGTTGGGTGAAACAACGGGGAAGTTAATTAATTGTGACATGGGAAAATAATGATTTAAGTGTAAATATAAGAGGCTAACACATATGGTAAAGAGCAGGAAGGACATGCATACCATTAACAAACAGAGAAACTAGACCAAATATTTGAATCATTTATCTAAAAGAGTTGAAGTAGGAATTTGGTTAAATTCTAGTTAATGGAGTAGGGGATAAAAGCTATTAGACAGAATATATCCAATGATGAGAATATAGGCTCTAATTTCAGAACTAAAACCCAATTACTCAAAGAACTGGGATAATGGCCTGCTAGTGTAGTCACTGTTGAGAACTGAGGAAGTATTATAGCATTGAAGTAGAGCTAAATCTCTTGATTTGGTAGGCTTAGAATCAAGGAAATCATTTCCTATCCAGTCATTCTCACTAGTATCTTTTTTTCATGTCCTTTCTTAGTATAATTTCAGGGACTGGATTGGAATGAGGAACTACTTTGGTTTACCCATAGTTCTTCTTAGTTTATTATGACCCTGGAACAACAGCCTTAAAAAACTGACTATGTGCCTTGGATATTGAGCAACTCTGCCTCAGTGCTTAAAAGTACCTCAGCTTTATTAACTAGGTATGGGGCAGGCGTAGTAAGTGAGGATTCAGAGTGAATCTGTGATTAAAATGGATTTTCATATTATTCTAGGTTATGTAGAGGATTTTATGACAATAGCTCAATGGACAGAGTGAAGCTTCTCTAGTTACCCTTGATATCTTCATCTAGACATCTTTTATTTCTAAAACAACCTCTAATTATGACATCATATGCCTGTCAATGAAAACTGGTATAATTATAAGAGAGTTCTACCAATATTTTAGTCATATACTGTCTCCTCTGAATGTTCACATTTTATAAAGTGATCAGACTAAATTACATACCCCATTTCTTGCTTCATTTTTCTTGACAGGAAATGGTGCTGATATACTGATTTCTCTTCCTTCCAAGGAATAATGATATTCCCCAGAGCATATCCCAGTTCCCTTATTAAAAGAGCAAGAGTGCACAGGTGGGATATAAATGCCAATAGCAAAACAGAGTTAATCCAGCGTATCCATCCAAGCCAGAAATAAGAGCATAAACTCAACAGCACATGACTGGGGATAAGAAATGGGGAAGCTGAGACCTGTGGGTAGAAATATCAGGCAGAGGAGAATACATGCCAAGAGTTGGGTAGAGTCAGAGGAATCATAGTGGGAAATAAATAAACGAGTCCTTAAGAATCTTTGGCAAAACTTGAAAACAGGTTAGAGCTGGAGCTGAGAAAAAGAACCATAACCCAAATGGCCCATGATATTCTCAGCATGAGGTAGGTCTGTATTCAAGCATGAAATTGGACTATCTGTGGAGATGGAGCTAAGTTGGTTCAGCTGTATGTACCACAAGAATGGAGAATAAGGTCTCAGACTAGTAGAAAAGGTATCATATAGTCTAAACCTATGATTTAGCAAAAAAAGGGAAATGATGTAATATCACGGCTCGTATAAAATCAGGTCAATGGTAAAGCAGGCACATTTTCCATTGTATGTTGCTGCCTCATATACTCAGCTGTTCATCCATCCAACCATACATTCCTCCAACCAACCACTGAGCAGTCACACATGCAAGAATCTCTTGTTAAGCAACTTCTGAATGTCAATTTCTTACTGGGTCCCTACCTCAGAATTTTACAGTCTAGCATCAGATAATTACATGTAAAGAGGTAAACACTGTAAATTGTGATAGAGTGATAACTATGTTTCTGTAGAGTTTACCTAGTTCATACTAGTTAAGAATGATTGTTTTTTATATTCCAAAAAGAGCAAAAACAGAACAGCTGAACAAACAAAAACTCACAGAAGCAAACAACAGATCATTGGTTATGATAAGGGGAGTGGAGGGAGGGGCAAAGTAAAGGGGTTCAGTTATATGGTGATGGATAGAAACTAGACTTTAGGTGGTGAGTGTGATGCAGCACATACAGATGTTAAATTATAACGTTTCACACCTGAAACTTATATAATGTTACGAGCCAATGTTACCACCATACAAATAAAGTAAAATAATTAAAAATGATTGGGAGAAAAATTAGTTTCCCCCCTATTTTTCTTTTACTCATAGAATCAGAAACACTGTTAAGCACTCAGAATTTCTTGCCTTTTTGTTGAATAACAGGATACTTTTACTGATCAAATAGCCTTGAAGGCAAATGAAGGTGATATTTACTTTCTGAAACATTTACATAACCTTCAAATATATTTAGAGATATGTAAAGGAGTAAAATGTAAAGGAGTAAAACTATCCACCTATTCTCAGTATAAGTAAATTTGAAAATAAGAAAAAAATCAATGATTCACAATAATACAGTAGACAGACAAAATATTATCATCACTGATCTGCTGGCTATTCAGACTTCTCACATTTTGCCTATGAAAATGAGGGACTTTATTTAACAGAAAAGTTAACAGTTATTAAATAAAAGAAAATTCCTTGCTAACCATCCTCAATGATTCATTAAAAGGTTGAAAATTAATTATAAATTGAACATGACAGTTATCTTAATAAGAGTCATTTTTAAAACATTCGGTGTTGCCAGTGGGCATTTTATGTTGCAGTTCAGTAAGAATCCTGTAGTAATTAATTACTTTTCATAATTAATATTTTGGGTGCAAGGAGAGAAAATGTACTTTTTCACAATGGGAATTTTACATTCAGGCACATAATCGGTGTGTCTGTAAAGTGGCAAATATTCTGATTAGAGTAACACATTTATTTAGAAACAGATGTTTACTACCGAATTAGTTTTATTGTAATGATGCTTACACACTTACGTACACCAAGCTCTCCCTGTAAACGAGAAATCTGCCAAGCACTTCATACAGCTGAACTCCCTTAATCTTCACACTAACCTTATGAAGTATTATTTATTATAATCCCACATAAAGATATGGAAGACAAGGTACAAACACATTTAGAAACTCAATCGACGCTGAAGAGCAGAGGCTGGATTGAGACTCAGCTATCTGCCTGACTTCAGAGCTATTAATCACCATGCTCATGGCTGCCCCAATTACTTAGGCTTTATCTAGACACCACATAATTCCGAGCTGTTTCTGCTAGCTTTTATGTAGATTTAGGATGATACAGAACCCCGAGCTCCCAGAGAGAGTGAGTGGAATAATTATAATTTTAAAGATCTACAAAGCTCTTGGAGCTGAGAGATGAACACTAGGCAAATACAAGGTGGTAGTCTTGTTTCCACTGGCTGTGAATATGTGCCCTGATTACTAAGAAGGAAGAGGGAAAAAATCTATTGCTGTTCTTCACATCTCCTTGATGGTAATACCAGCTCTGAGCTTTGAGGATTTAATTCATATTCTTTGCCTGAGAACTCACATTTGACCTTTCACTGTTACGTGTAAGAGATTGCTTTGAGAATTCTAATGTTCTCTAACTTGTTTTATTATATTGGCCCCAAATAAAATCCTGCCTCAGAGAGAGTACATTTTCCCTCATCTCTGGTGATGTAATGGCTGTTGCTGATCCAGAAAACTCTTTTGCTCCCCACTGGTTTCCTGTATCTCTATTAGAGATTAGGAAAGGGAACACTGGTTTTAAAGTCTTTTATTCATTTATTTCTTTTATTTTTGATAGGAAAAAAATTAGTCTTTGAAGACTAAGTAGCCCAAATCTCAGCCTTTATCTTATTATAGGAGTTTAAATTTTCAAGGTTTCAATTACATCAGTGTAAGTTAGGGGAAATAATGAGTAGCTTGCAGGTTTGTTGTGAGTATAGAATGAGTTTATTTTTATGGAGGCACTTAGTAGTGCATAGTAAAAGTAGGTACTTATCCTTCGGTTATTTGTATGTGTGTGTCATTGTGTGTATGTGATACAAGGAAATTATTTTAAAATAATACCACTCTTCCATGAATCTACAATGCAACTGTCATTTTCCAGTGAAAATTTGAGCAAGTGAGAGGAGTCGTTATCCTCATCAGCCACCATCTCATATGAAAGCATTGTCCCTGCTAGGAACTTTATATTTGGTGCACATAATTAGGATTTTCAGATGTTTTTATCTCACAATATTTTTTTTTAACTTTTAGACTGTGTAGGAATTCCACACATAGTCAGGAGAGCTTGGTGTAATTCATTTTACTATTACTAATATTGATTTCCCTAAAGATGTGACTGGTTTCTTTCATTAAAAGAAGGATTTTTGCCTTCTAGGGCATCCAGCATGATACTTGTTACTTGGAAGAAACTTAATAAATATTTGTTGAAGAAATGAAATTAATGAGTAAAAAACCAGAGAATAAGGGTTCCCACTACATAAAAGATGGTGTGACTTACTCTGGCAAAGTTAAGGCATATCATGGAGCTCTTGGACTTTTAGAACAACCATTTTTTCAAAAAATGTATCTTCTCAAGATACGTTTTACTGAAAAAATATTTTAAAATAATGGAGGGTGGCAACTTCCCACAGATTTACAATCAGAACACAGATTTGTGATTTACAATGCTCTTCCCATCTTGACATAATTGGTATTTTTTCTTACAATTCATTGATAATCAAATATTGATTTCCTAGAACTCGCATAGGGCATGACTGAAGCGAGGCCTTTGCCTCAGTGGCCAGGTACGTGTGACGTCAGCACTTCCCGGAATTGAAAAGGAGCTTTTCCCCTCTTAATGATTCATCCAAGTTGCCCAGATCAGAAGATAAATACAAACACATTAAATATGTGAACTTGCCTCTGGGTGGAATTCTTTGGGGACAGCTCAGAATCATTTCTAATTTGAAAAGAATAACAAATTACTGGCAAGATGCCAACGTGATGATTGCATTTCTGTTCATGAAGCAGCGACTTAAATATTTAAAGTTTGCTTGTATAACTGCTCATTTTGGAGACGTTTCCTGTTTGGCTGCATTTGAAAAGAGATTATTTTTGAAAACACATGCATTTCCATTAGAACCACTTTTCATCAGCATTCTACACCACCAAATTTAGTTTCCTCAGCATAAATTAATATATAGTTCTACCAGAAAAACACTTTAGAAAGTGTATAAGGCAGTCCCAGGTGCTTGCTAAGATAATCATAGCAGCAGCTATTGCAATATTACTTAATTATGCTTGTCCACCATGAAAGAAAAAAGGCAGTTATAATTTCCAGATTGTGTATCGATCAGATATAGATGCTGCACAAGTTTATAAAGGTCATGGATTGGTTTTCAGAGCTTCTCTTTAACAAACAATGAAACAGAAAATGCATAAGCAAATGAGCTTTGCTGGACACAATTTAGTACTAGCCCATGAAGATGCAAGGACTACCATCTCTCACAGAGAATATCCCAACCCTTGCCAATAAAACAGAACAATATCCTTGAGTAACGCATGAAAATCTATGTAAATTTTCCCAGGGTTGGGGAAATAGTTGAATCCATTAAACTGTAGTCCTTGGCCTAGAGTTCATGCCAGCAAACTCCTATTAATGAATGCATGAGTGAATAAATGCAACGAGTTGAAAGAATGAATATATTTGAAATCTTTTTGATTTTTTGCCTGGTTATTTATTCTGTTAAAGGGGAGAGAAATGGAAAGCCTCAAATACATACGCTGGTATCAGAATCCATGTAACTGTGCAACTCAAAGCATGAAGCTTCATGTAAACTACAGACTTTAGCTAATAAAAATGATTCAATATTGGTTCACTGATTAAACACTAACTCACCGCAGTAACACAACACGTTAATGTACAAGAACTGGGAAGAATACATGGGATCTCTTTGTGTTTCCTGTCTCATTTTTCTATACACCTAAAACTGCTCTTAAAAATAGTCTATTATTTAGGGGAAAAATATGTCAACTAAATCACATTTTAATAGTCCTACCTTTGTTGAACTCACAGAAAAACAATGTATGGTATGAGACTAATCTAATCCATGTTATGTAATGCCATGCAGCTGAGCTTGACTGTGCCAAATGACAGATGAGAGTCCTTTGTATGAAGATCTTGAGATCTTTAGTTCCCCTCTGTCACTCCCCATGAGACAAACAGCAACCTTTGGCAACACTGGAGAAATGCAGGACTACTGACAGACCAATCACTACATCCACTGGAAATTGAAGGGTAAAATTTCTATATTTGAAAGAAAGATTTTGAGTTGTCTACTGCATGGATATGCAAAATATGATAAAAAATGGGTTCTGTCTCCAGACTGATCATTCTGTCCCATTTATAAAGGTAGTAATTACCACCCCATCAATTCATCCACAGATGTGTATAGCTGTAATGGATACAGATGTGTTGCCTTCATCTAAATTGAGTACATTTAAATGAATACATCCATTGTGCATTAGATAGGAAGTGCATTCATTTAGCCATAACTCCTGCTGCAACTACTTATTGTAAAAATGCAATTAATAGTATCTGACATGTCATTTTCTAATATAAGAGAAATCAAGGAAAAATGTCAGGTAACTAAGTTTTCTAGAAAGGTGCTAGTGACATCTGCTCAATTACAAACCTTTTATTTATTTTTTAATTCAACATTTCTGACAACTATCTAGGGGAGAAATGGACATGAAGAGATGCTGACCTAAATCCCCCTTCACCTTTGCTTGGTCATTGACCATAAGTATTTTACCTTCATAGATTCAAGTGATTGTCAGGTAAGTTCCCATTCTTAAACCTTCTCAGATTGTTCTTGTGTCGATCTGTACAGTTTTAAAGAACGTGTTTACATTCTACATGTGCTAAAACAGGTCTGGAGATTCCTGAAGTGATGTATTAAAATAGCATAAATCCAATGGCTTTGCTTTTAAAAAAGTACAAGCAAAGCAGATAAATACTAGAACTCCAAGGCAATTTGCTATTTTCTCCTGAATATCTGCTATCATGTCTGATAAAAAGTCTGCTACACTTGGTTTACTTGTTCTATAACCAGAGATGCTTAAAAAGTGACTGTGCTCACAAAGGCACTTTGTTATTTCAAACAGGCTGCTCCAGGCTTCTATCTGCTGAAATTCTAGCAGGTAATTTACTTTCAAACTTAGAGAAAACCAGCAATTGTGAATAAAGTATGCTGTACAGAAACTGTGTGTCTCAAATCTTGAGACACTAACTTCAAGCTGGGGGAATGTGTCCAAGGAAAGCAAATCTTTTAAAATGGTAGTTTACTTTGAGAGAAAGGGATTTACAAATGCTATAAGCTAGAGTATGTTCATTTCAAAATCATGAAATGATGTAAAAAAGCTTAGCTCTGTTGTAATTTTCAAGAATTATCTGTCACTTACATTTTGTCTAGTAATTATTATTCTCATAGAACTTTGAAAAACTTCCGTAACTTCAGAAATAATAAAAAAAGAAGTCTGTGTACCAGGTTTATGGATACAGACTTAACTTTTGAAAACAAATTAAAAATAATTGTCAGTCACCCTGGCCAGTGTGGCTCAGTTGGTTGGAGCATCATCCTGAATCCCCAAAGGTAGCAGGTTCAATTCCCAATAAGGGCACGTGCCTAGGTTACCAGTTCCATCACCAGTTGGGGCACATGACATGCGGGGAGGCAACCGATAGATGTTTCTCTCTCACATAGATGTTTCTCTCTCTCTCTTTTTAACCCTCTCTCTTAAGTCATTAAACATGTACTCAGGTAAGGATTAAGAAAAAATACTTGTCAGTTGAAGTCAGAAAGCCTGACTGGCTGGAAACTGGGGCCAAAGTAAAAATGTGTCATAATCACAGAACCAGCAGTGCAGTGCACCCAGACTGTGGGCAACGGTCTATAGTTGACATAGATTTTCACTGCTGCTTGAGCAGTTGAAGGATCCGTATACATTGCTAATACTAGTGCCAACTCAAGCCATATAGCTGTGCTCTCATCGTGTGTGTGTGTGTGTGTGTGTGTGTGTGTGTGTGTGTAGCCAGTCTGAAAAGAGAGCCAGCTACAACAAAACAGAAGTTGTGGGTCCATTGTAAACAAAGCAGAATAGAAAAGTTAGAATCATCACACCAGCATGTCATTGGAAGGGACCTCAGAAATTCTTTGCCAGGTTAAAAAACCCCCACAAAAACAGTTCTTTGCTTTACCTAGTTTGATGTAGGATGAAAAGTAGCAAATCTGGGATGAGAATTCAAGTTCTTGACTCTAACCTTTGAGGCCAACGGCAGAACAATTAATTCTATGAGGTCTATTTCCTCATTGGGAAAAGGAGGTTGATCTAAGGGTCTAGAATTCTGTGCTTCTGAAATTCAAGATGTATCAATCAATACCCAGAGACTTTAAGCTGATATAGATATAGATATTCTCTTTCTTAAACCACACAACCAACATCTCTTTAACAACATAATTGGAAAGTACGTCCATACTCTTGGAATGCCAGAAATAGAAAATTATATTTCAAATCATCTCGTATAAAAGGAGACAGAATCACTCTTAATAGAGGACCTCTTCTGCCCTTTATTCCCCTAAGCTATAAAAAAAGCAGTTAGAGCTTTATGAGTCCCTAGATTGTTAGTTATAGCTACTTACAGTGGATTGAGCCCTGCAGTTAGCCAGTGCTACAGGCCAGCTTTAGAAAGGAAGCAAGCTACCTTCTTTTCTGATATTGGGGGGAAATCTGAGATGAAGAGGGAAAAAAGCAAAAGATAAAAGAATCCATACTTAAGATCTTTTACTTAAAAAAACAACTTTCTTATGCTTCCCTTGAAGGAGTTGGTATAGGGTAGGGACTTAGTTGTGTCATGAATGTTTGAATTAGTCACTGTGTTACTATACTGTGCGAGATATTATACCACACAATTCCTGTTCTCGAGACTCTCAGACCACCTACAGGGATAACATAACTTCACAAATTGCAAGTGACAAACAGGAAGGGATATCTGATCATACGGTGGAGATTTAAAGGGCTGTGTGTTCAGAGAAGGGAAACAACCATGCTGCTCTGTAGCATGCCAATGCAGAACACCTAAGCAAAATAAATCTATTAGGATGTAATTTTATAGCGAGTATAAATTAATAGCCTTGGATTTGACTCTTACATATAAAAAATTAATGACACTTGAGGGGCTCTTTAATTCTTGAGTTTAAGAAGGTGACATAAAGTATTGCCGAGAATGAACGAACCTACATCTAGTCATGAGAATCACACAGACTATACCCTAAGTCCTAGAAGCCACACAAACTTTAGAGAGGTCATGATTCCTTCCCCCTATTTTCGCTTCTGGTATGGAAGGTATTATTTCTGACCAGTAGCTCAGGTAGGAATTATGACCCTTACCATGTTGTTCCTCTGTATATTCTGCATGACTTTATTCCCAGGACATCTCTCTTGGACTTTCTGCTTCTTGTGTCAGTGTCTACACAAATACTGAGCTCTCTTCGAATGACTAAAGCCCAATTGAGTAATTTTAGAAGTTGATTCCTATAGAATTTTTGCCTCCATCCATCACGCCTTAGAAAACCCTGACTGGCCGTTGTCTGCTCTCCTACTCTGTTACACTCTCGGCTAGAATGTGAATCCTCAGTAGTGGCTGCTTATCAGAAAATCTCTATTCTGTATGAGATGTAGTGATGGCAAGGGGCATTTATACCCCATTTAGTTGAAAAAATATCCTCTTAGTATGAAAAGAAAAGGGAACCTTAATTGATAACAAATGATGCCTTTAAACTTCTAAATAAATACCATAAGTGTTCCCTAGCAATAGCAGCAAAAGCTCAGATAGGAGCATCCCTCTTCAGCTGCTGCATGCCCAGGTACCACAATGGCTTCACTTTGGATGTCCTTCTGGAGAGGAGTGCCAAAGGGTAGAAAAAAGAGGAGTGTAAAGCATAGATGGGGACATGGACAAAGATATGGAAATAGAAGAAAGGCATGTAGGGAAACAGAAGAATCTGTATTTATCTTATGCAGGAGTGAAGGAGAGGGCTAATGAGCAGGGAGAAAATTAGGCCATAGCGCCAGAGAGTAGAATTTTAAAATAACATATTGGAAGGAAGAGAAAGAATAAATGATAAATATCCCCCTTTGTCCTTGCTAATTTTTTCCTATCTGTGATGGGATAAGGGATATATCTCTTTCAGGATAGTCCATGATTTGAAATTTAGTTGTGGGAACATGAAAGTACAGGAAGGTCAAAAATATTTATATTTCATATGAATCATCTGGACCTTGACATTCTCTGGCACTGACCAAAATCAGATGAGTGTTCCTCAATGGGAAACCATTTGTAATGGAATATTTTCAGGAACCCATGTGCCCCGTAGTAAATTTAACATCCCTGCTAGAGATTTTACAGACCAGAACAGGATTTCAAAGATTGGAAAGAAATAGTTTTGTTCTTAACTGTATTGCTCTTGCTGTGGTAGGTGCTACTAGAGTTGTGTAAGACTCAGAAGGTATTGTTCCTGTACAAAAAGAATGTGTAGTTAGCTAATGGGGGTAGAACCTGAGGAAAACAAGGCAGGGCTCTACATGTAATAAGGAGTAAGAGCATTTAGGAGGCACAGAGATGGGGGTAAGAGTCTGAGTCCTAGCTCAAGCACTTGCAAACTACACAACCTTCGGTGTAGTACTTAATTTCTATAAAATGAGAATGATTATGTCACTCTTGCAGGATGGTTGCAATGATTAAATAAGTTCAAACATAAAAAGTACCTAACACAGTTGTGCCAGGCACCACACAGCGCATATATACATATGTGTGCGTGTGTGTATATATATTATGTATATGTATATGTAATTTGTGTGTATGTATGTATGTGTCTGTATATGTATATGTATATGTATACGTATATGTATGTGTATATGACTACAGCTCTGGATCAGACAAGACAACCTGAGTTTAAATCAAAGCTCTATTCCTCACGAGTGTGGAGCAGTCAGCAAATCCATCCATATCTGTGTCTTCACCTGTATAACAGGAGAGTGTGATACAAGTAGCTCATAAGGCCTTGTACTGTTTATGGAAACAAATCAAATGAAATACCTGGCATAGTTCCAGGCTAATATGGTTATTTATTTTGTCTCTTTGCTTATATTTTCTTGGTTTTGTTTTGATTCATTCTGTTTGTACAGAGTGTAACAGCAAATACAAAAGCATGCATTAGATTTGAGAGTGATATATTGTGACAGTTAAAGACAGACACTAGGCTCCTAGAGTAGGAGCATCTGGGCTGGGAATGGAGACTTGAGGGAAAGTCATTGAGAACTGTACTAAAAAATGCTGGCTCTAGTAGGGAAGGGGGAGCCAAGCCTCCCACAGCTGACACCCAAACACTGTAAGTAAATAAAGAATGGGCCCACAAAGTCCAATAAAAAGGATTTCTTCCCACAGGGAAGAGATGTAGTTAGCTGTACCAGACTGAGTGATGTACAATTTGGATGACAAATTTTTCTTCCTTTGGGACCTTTGTGTTGTAAACGAAAGGGAAAAATATTCAATACAGAAACAAGCGGGAGCCTCAGTCAGACACTTAATCATGCCCCTATGAGGGTGCTAGTGCCCTTTATTGCTGACTCTTTTATTTCCAAACTCCCCATGGCACCATAATTCAGATAAGTTACTTGTTAGAAATAATGTTCTTTGCATTAAACATACATTCCTTTCTGTAAACAGGCTCCACTTTCCCCTGCAGAGGGTGAGCTGAGCTGGCTTCCTGACCTGGCCTTTTGCCCCTGTCTTTTGGATTTCTACCTCTGTTCTAATTTTTTAAAGTACTGTTTTGCTATTGAAAAAAAGCTTTAGATATTTTCTGTGAAATTCTTACTACTCTATAAAAATTGTGATTTGAAAGCTTATCAATTTATTACATATAGGGACCTACTTCAGAGATTAACAAAAAGTAATGTTCACTCACTCTGCAATGACATGTATTAACTTTTATTACATTTCTGTGAAAATACTCCTTAGATGTTGTGACAAATAATCTCAAGGTCACTTTATTTCTCAGTTAGTATAAAACATGTACTAATTTACAGTACTTTTCCAATAACTGCTTTATGATTTAATTGATTCTATAATGTTTTCATTAAAAGAAGAAAAAAGTATTCTTACAAATTCTATTAATATTATTGTATAGAAATAGTAATAGAGTTTGCTCAGGGTGACTGCAAACTTGGAAGGTGATTCAAAATGACTTTGAACATTATATTATTATTAATAACAAAATGGCAAGAATACATTTTTTATGGGCTCTAACTAAAGAGGCCATCTAGAGCCACACTAATTATTTTGTCTATTTAGTAAGTAAAAATTTTTAAGTGACGTGTGTGTATATGTGCATGTGTGCTAGCATTCTCATAAAATATTCCCATTTAACCTATGTTTCTTAAATCAACTCATTAGTTGATCAAGCTGGTATTATCTAATTATCTGTTGATGTATCTCAATTCCACTGTTGTCCATTTAGTTAATATTTTCATGAAAAACTTGGATAGTCTAAGGTCAGTATTCTATTCATCAGTCTTTAATAACCAGATCTGTACGTGGAAACACACCAATAAAATGTCATTATTTTTAAAAAGTTTAGCAACATCAAATAATTCAATTTGCTAATCAACTGAAGAACAATTTATTCAGATAGAAATGAGGTCATATTTCTTCAATATTCAAAATTAAAATGTAGGAAAATTTCCATTTTCTTCTGTCTCCATTTAACTAAATTAAATTTAGCTTCACCAACCTATGCATAAATTGTCTATTATAGTAAGAAGGGAGAAAAAAAATCAAAGACTTACGTGTGTTCTTAAGAGCTAAAGATGAATTACAATGAGCAACCAACTAATGAGTATATTAAATTAAGACCTGAGATTCCTATTTCCTCATAAGTAAAATTTCAAAAACATTGATCCCTCCTTTATCTTAATGCATAAGCTACAAAAAACAGATAGCATGAGAAAACACATATGCAAAACATGATTGCAATCAGATAGCCAAGGGAAGAAAAAAGGGAAAATAAATGGAAGAGCTATTATGCAGATATATTCTTTGGTAGAAGACAAATTTGTTTAAAAAAAAACCAAAAAAAAAAAACCATTAACAAATGGAAAGCTAGTGGTGTGACTGGAACTTTTACATGTGTACTTTGTATCTGCTTTTTATTCTTTTCTTGTCACTCAGCATAATTATTTTAGTTTAACTAACCTTGTATATAATTTGTTCATTTTTATTGTTGAATGATGTCTGTTGTATAGCTGTGTCACAGTTGTTTCTCCATTTCCCTGTTGATGGGCATCTGGGTTCTTTCCAGTGGTACTCTGAACTGGGGCAGAGGTGGGAGGGTGGCAGGGGTAGAAGGAAGGAACTAAAAAATGGGCACTAGGAAACCTTTGGCGGTGATAAATATGTGAAACTATCTTGATTGTCATGATGATTTTATGGATGTATACATATGTCATCACTGATTAAACTAAACACACTAAATATGTTGAGTGTTAAAATATTAATGTTTAGAATTTCTAATTTAATTTATCTTAATAAGAATTTTTATTGCCCCACTGTTGGGAAAAGATCTGGGCAGATATTACCCCAAACATTACAGCATCAATATTTTCTTCCAGTATTTAGTTATTTCCTCTTTATCCTATTCTAAAAATTAACATTATTTTCATAATTTTGCATAAATGTCAAGGTTGATTTTGTTGCCAGATACATTTTTAATCATGCCTTTACCTTTCCATGAGTAAGGTAGAACGAAATATGGAAACCATGCTTGGTCCATGCGCTCACTTCTAAAACATCCAATTCAGATTTCTCCCCCTGCCAGTCAGCTACATTTTTATTCTGCTTCCTACATAATGTCCTCAGGCAATTATTTTCAATTTCCCCATGTATCCTTTTTGGCCTGGTAGCATACTATACCTTTATTTTATGGAGGTGGTGGAGAATATTTAAGTTGATGACCCAGATACTACTGAATGTTAACCAAAATTTTTTTTTAAAAGAGAGATTGCATGATTCATTACAGAGAGCTTAAAATACTACTGAAGTGATAATAAGTGGTTCAGTTGATGAGATAGTGAACCATAGGCATAACCGTATCAACTAATGCTTTATTTAGCATTTAGTCAAAAGCAAATTTAACAATTTGGTGGGCTATTTTTTGCACTCTATCAGTGTTTATGAAGCTCTAACAGCATTCAGGTGACAATTTTTTGTTATAAAAGGGAATTTCTTTTGCTTTATGGCCACTTGACAGTGGCTGCTGAACATCACTGCTAATCAAAATGAATTACATATTTAAATTAACTGCTCACTTAAGTATTTTATAGATCCATAATAAACATTGAAAATAAAAATGCTGGTAAATATTTAAATTTCTAAAATTTATTTTTTTGAAATACATATGATAATTTGGTACTTAAAATGAACATTTTACATATTTTATGTAAATTTTACTTATTTTATTCTTGAAAACTGGTTTTATTTTGGTTGCTTTTTTGTTAATTTTGTGTTTAGCAAACATTTATCTTACCTAAATTGGACATACAACTTAGAAACATCATTTGTATGAAGAAAATGCAGTAACTGGTGTGTCAGTTCTGTTCTGAGGTAGCAGACCAGGGAGACCTCAGGTCTATACCTAGCTTATTACCAGCTGGATATGTGTGACTTCCCTCATTCTGTTTTCCTATCTTTCAAAGAGTAGTTTCATTAAATAGACAAGTTTCTTTTGAACTCTAAGACTGGGCCTTTAAGATTTGTGTTTTTGGGACAGGCTTCTTAAATACTGAAGTGGATGTTTAAGGAGAAAAAGAGTTGCTAATAGACTATTTATGACAAAATATATGAAAGTGAACAAAAAGTTTAGGGGGAGAAAAGGCTGAATTTTTTCAGGCTTGCTATTTCCACAATGATTTATTCATCGATAGAATAGATGAATACTCACTTCTACAATCCTTTTCCCACTTTAACAAAGCCCAAAGCACAGAAAGACATTACACGAAATGTCACCTTCATGCATTCCTAAGATTTAATAACCTATCAAAATCTTCTAAATATCTTGAATCTAATTATTTGTGCCAAAATAAAAGCTCTGAGTATACAATTACAGTTTAAATGTATGACACCCATTTATTTAGCCTGTTTTCTATTTTGTTTTTATTTGTTGTTAGTTCATTTATTTGGAGCTCCCTTAGTTTCCATTCAGTCAAGATAAATGACTAAAAGAATTTAATGTACTGTTTTTACTGCTATACCTTCACATATGCAATCCACTAGCAAGAAGGAATATGATGGATTAAAATTTGCAAGGTGGAAAATATTCCCTTTCAATTAAATGAGCTTCTTTGTCAGGAAGCAAAAGAAAAGATTTGGAAATTGAGAGGGTCAATCCAACTACTAAGAGTGACCATTAATTCCCTGCCAATGGTGGTAAATGCGGTGATTGGAAGAGATGTGGTTTGCATTTCAAATGTGGAGCCCACACAGCAACATCCAAAGTCTAAAATTAAGGATTAAGCTAATCTCCAAAAACATCAAAGGTCTCTGATATTTGAATTTTGCAAAAAAAATGCTGAGTGTAACTTTGAAATTACATTCTAAGACAGTCATCAAGGCTGACAGAATCTATCAGATCATGACAGAAAGCTTTAGATTAGAAAGGCAGGGGCTGGAGAAGTTGGTTTGTCCATTGAGGTCCTCATAATGATTGTTTCCTTAGAGATTATATTGCAAAGAACCCTTCTTATTTTCAAAGAGAGCAGAAGAAAAGTGATTTTCTCAGTTGCTGAAAGATGTGTTTTATAAATGCTACACAACTACAAAGCGATATCACTCAAGGCTCCAGTAGGTGAACAAGTATATTGTTTTCTTTGTCTAAACATCTTTTGTAATTAAAAAAAGATTACTATGGGGGATGTTATTTATTTCAAAATTAGATGACTGACATAGAGCTTAATGGGAACTATTTCTCAGATAAGAACAAAGTTGTTTGCCCTTTTATGCACACACACAAAAGAGGTGGGGTGGGGATACAACCTATAAAAGGAATACTAATAGAGGGAAAAATGAACTCTGAAAGTGTTCATATTTTGGTATTTGGTTTTATGTGTTTGGATATATGACAGAAATAGCTTTATTTCTTCCTGTTTTAGTTTTTTGCCCCTAATTTTGGGGGTAGTTCTTATAAAACAGTAGCATACAAATTTTACTGTATCAGACAAAAAAAGGGTTTTTCCTATACAAGAATAAAAATGCTGTTATTTAGAGTAAGAAATCTTCTTATGTACCCAAAGACTTTTATGTGGAACAAAGTAAAGTTCATTTATTTTGCTATAGGAATTAATTAACACTTTAGCTGTACTGTGTCTAATAATATTTCTAAGATATTCCAATATTGTGACAGGGGTAATCTGTTTTATAAATACTTTTGTATCTTATTTATATATGTATAATGGTGTTTTTATAACATTTTATTTATGAAATTATTTTATCACTGTCGGGGTGGGGAACATTTTTTCTGCCAAGGGTTAGGTATTTATAACATCATTCGGGGGCCATACAAAATTATCAGCTTAAAAATTAGCCTCCTATATTTGGCTATACATTTAATTAACTCACCCCTAATGGGATGCTGGAGCAGCTTCTCTTTGGTGAGGCCTTGGCAGGCCACCCCTGATGTAAATGGACAATATATGCATATTCTTATTGATTGTTAAATTTTCATATTTTCTTTCTTTTTCCTTTTCATTGGATTTACTGGGGTAACACTGGTTAGCAAAATTATACAGGTTTCAGATGCACAATTTCACAACACATCATCTGTACACTGTATTGTGTATTCATCACACCAAGTAAAGTCTCCATCCATCACCATTTATCGCCCCTATACCCTCCTCTTCCTCTTTGCAATAGTTAACTTTGCATTGTACAAGTACAAAGTTCAAATGGTCCGTTTAACATATAAATATATGTGCATAGGCACAACAAATTCTAATCTAATGATAGAATTATTACCCATGCCTTCCATCTTTTTTAATGTAGTAAGGCTTTTAAAGCACTAACTTTAATAAAAAATTCTGCCCAGATTTTTCTGGGATATCAAACACCCTGTTTTGTTTCTGTAAGACAACCAAGTTTAGGTTTGGAAAATATGTTAATTATAATATTGATATTAAATGGGCATCTAAGGTAATATGTAAGTTGTGAATTGTCTCAAATACAATTCTCTAGGCAGGGGTGGGGAAACTTTTTTCTACCAAAGGCCATTTGGATATTTATAACATTGTTCTCAGGCCATACAAAATTATCAGCTTAAAAATTAGCCTGCCCGGCCGGGCATGGCTCAGCGGTTGAGCGTCAACCTGGGATCCAGGTGATCGGGGCTCAGTTCCCAGTCAGGGCACATGCCTGGGTTGCGGGCTCGATCAGTGACTCTCTCATCATTGATGTTTCTATCTCTCTCTTTCCCTCTCCTTTCCTCTCTCTGGAATCAATAAAGATATACTAAAAAAAAAAATTAGCCTGCTATATTTGGTCAAACATTTCATTGAATCTATAGTATTTTGAGTCCTGTCTGTGGCTGCCTTGGCAGGGCCAGACCAAAGGATTTTGCGGCTATATATGGCCTGCAGGCCACACATTCCCCACCCCTGCTAGAGCAACTTGTCTTAGCCTCTGAACCTGGGGACAGGCGGGTAGAGTAGCTTGCATAGATAAGAATAATACTAAAGAATGCAAGGATGAAGCCCACATCTTGTAAAAGAAGACAGGAGTATTCTTTAAATACCAAAAAGAAAAAGCACCAAAAAAGCATTATTTGTAAACGTTAAAATCGTGAAACAACCTAAATGCAGAACTCAAGAAAGAATTTAACGAGAGAAAAGAACTGGCAATTTAACGTTACTATTTGTTATGTTAAATGACTTATAAAGACTATGTTACATTATTGACCTTTTATTCTCTAGGAGACAGCCGGGGGACAGGAGGTCAAAGACAAGTCACTTACCCTTTTTCAAACTGTTATTCTGTCCATGAAATGAACGCATCAGTAAACTGGATTTTGTAAGCAGCCACACGTGTGTGTGTGTGTGTGTGTGTGTGTAGAGTTGGATTCCTGCAGCCCATAGGCTTGTCCAGAGTACTTTAGAGCATCTCTGTGCAATGTGAATGCTCAGCCAAGCCAGCTCTAAGGGCCCTTCTCCTCACAAATCTAATTATCCCATTACCCTATTCTGATCTGATTCTGAACCACCTTGCATACATCTTCCCCTAAACCAGACCAGCCTTTGCAGGATGGAGAGCCAAGAAGCTGTTTGCCTGTTTGCTGGAATGTGCTTAATTCCACAGTGACAGCAGCTCATAAAAAGGCTAACTGTAGAAAAGATGGAAATTAAGGGCCCACAAAAAGATTTGTCGGTGCCTGTCATTCCTGCTGGCTTCTGAATGATTCTGGTCTCCCAATAAGATCCTGAATTTGGAAACTGCACATTCAAATGCCAGAAGGATTTAGACATAAATGTGCAGATGGCTGTATAAATAAAATAAATGTCACTGACTTATTTTTCTTCATAAAACCGGTGCTGTGATTCTGGCTAATCTTGTCACAGCCATTTTACCATTAAGGAAGGCATTATTTGAAAATTAAAAGCATTCCCGTTTTTCATTCACATCTGAGATTTGCTCTAGCTGAGCTTGCAGATGTACTTAGAAAATGCAGTATTTGAAGTTTTAAAAAAACAAGTACGCAGGAGGAAACCTGCTACATCATTACTTCTTTACAGAAAAAAATATTTTAAAAAAGGAAATGAGTTTTGTAGATTTTTTTAAACAGTATTTATCCTGACTTTTCTCCTGCATAAATGAGCAGACCAAAATTAGATTATTCCTTTGGTGCTATTAGGGGTCTTGTCTATGCTCCAATATCTCTTAAATAAGATTACCCAATGAATAATGTCCTTCGGGTTACCTGCCTAATAAACAAAATACAAATGCTTCATTCCTTAGTGATCTGGCTGCAGTACACTTTCCAATCCTGTGCCTCACAGGGCTCCTATCCATGTCTTATGTTCCTGTCAAGGTAAATGACTCACTATTACTAGCAATGCCTATTATTTTCCATCCTCTGTACTTTTTCTCTAACTCTTACTCCTGGAATGCTATTCTCACGTTTTCTCATTTCAGCCAACATTCAAGGCTCATCTCATTGGCAATGGCTATTCCATGAATCCTTCTTTGGTCTTGCTTGCGAAAAACTTTCATCATGAGCCCCCATTTCTCTCTGTTCTTTTCATATGACATATATTAATTTTTGCCTTGCATATATACCTTGTCTTTAGTGTTTATCTCTTAAAAACACACAGCATCATGCATTCATTTCCATATTTTGCTAGGATTTAACACTTTTCCTGGCACAGAGTATATATCCAAACTTTATGTTTTTGAACAAATAAATGGGAATGTTTTCCCTTATCATCTGGGTGGAGAAACTCTAGATGTAGCCAAAATACAATCATGAGCAAAATCAGATAGTTGGTAGTTCAAATCAGAGAATATGAACCAACAATAAAAATATTTAGTTCAATTCTGGTAATTTTCACCAAAAAATAGCTTTCTTTGAACAATGCAATGCATAATCATTGCAAAATGCTCTCTACCAGCTCCTATATTTGTTAATATTTGGAAATGGGCAGAGAATAAGTTCAGCTGTTTCCCTTAGTTATCTGGAGGAAGGGTCAAACTTGTTTTTGTTTGTTTGTTTTACAAAATAATCACGAAAACCTGAAGTTAATATTCCCTCTTTTATGTCATTTAAAAATTTTTGTTTTTAAATGATAAAAAAAAAGCATATGCCCCCAGGAGTGTTGGTCAACAATAAAAGTAATCTGTTTTTTACCTAGCACATGCTTATTGTGGATAGTAGTTATAATTACACTAGTCTTCTCTTATGATGTATTGACATTTATTGCACTAAAATATCCTATTGCTGCATATGATTCCCATGAACATCATAGTATGCTGTATTTGATGAATTTGGATGACTGATAAGATAAAGCTCAAATTAGCTTAGCCTTACTTTGGATAATATGCTTTAATGACATCTCTAAGTGTGTTTTCACTTACTGTCTTAATTTTTGATTCCTCAATATTATCCCGAATACTATGCTTCTTAAAAATAGAATGAATAAAACAAGGGATTTAGTATTTATAATCAGGTAGCACATCACTGTAATAGCATCTTTAAGCAAGGGAAATTTCCTATTTGATTGTGTTTGAATTAAATGTCATCTGCTGAAAGTTAATTTGTTGCAGTTTCCATTTCAATTAATTCTCAATTTTGAATGCTTACAAGTTGAAATATTAAAAATGTATTCTATTGATTTGGTTGCTGATAGATAATAAACTGGCTCATAACAGGTCTCTTAGGAAGTTGCTCTTAGCAAGTACGTTTTAAAAAGTGTACCTCTTATTAAAACATAACTTACATACAGTAAGGAATAAATAAGCTCAATTAGTTTTTACAACATAAACACATTCTTTTAGCCAGCACCCAAATCTAGAACTAGACCATTATCAGTGCTGCATAATATCCATCAAGCCCTCTTACAGCTCCTACTCCTAGAAGATAATCATTACCCTGACTTCTAACTCTATGAGAGTCCAGTTTTCCTTGTGATAAATAGTGTCTTAGTCCATTTGAGCTGCTGTAACAAAATAGTGTAGACTGGGTGGCTTCAACAACATTAATTTCCCACAGTTCCAAAGGCAGGGAAATTCAATATCAAGGCATCGGCAGATTTGGTTTCTGATGAAAGCCCACTTCCAGACAATTCCACTTCAAAGATATGTTACAAATATTCATAACAACTCTATGAAGAGTTCTTGCTGTGTCCTCACATGGGAACATGAGAAAGAGAGCTCTCTGGGGTCTCTTTCATAAGGGCATTAATCTGATCATGAGGTCTCTAACCTCATGATCTAATCATCATTCCCTCAAAGGTTCCACCTCCAATTACTATCACATTGGGGGTTAGATGAATTTTGTTGGGACACAAATATTCAGTCCATTACAGACAGACAAGTAGGTAGATAGGCAGTAGGTATAAGTAGGTACATAGGTAGATAGGTAGGTAGATACACAGGTAGATAGGTATTTGATAGACTCATCATCATATGTGCTTTTGTGTCTGGTCTCTTTTGATCAAAATTATGGTTATAAGTTCTATTTACATTATTGCTTATGACAATATCTTGTTCATTTTCATTACTGTATGTCATCCCATTATAGGAATATGCCATCACTTATTTATCCATTTTATTCTTGAAGGAAATTTAGGTTGATTCCAGTTTAGGACTATATTAAATAAAACTATTATCCATATTTTCAAAATATCTTCTGAAGTGAAATTGCTGAGTCAGGGCACACACATGTTCAGCTTTATTAAATATTTTATGTATAGATTTAATGTAACTATTTTCATAATTAGGTAATATTCAGCAGTCTATAATGTCTTGACTTATGTTAAATTGCTAAAATATTACAATTTGGGTGAATACGGAGAATACAGTTACCTCTATAATAATTAATAAATACAGGGAAGAGAGGAGAGTACTGTTCATTGGGTAGGGGTGGTATATAAAGTAAAATTCCACAACTTTGAATCAGAATTCACAAAGAAAACTAGACACATATTCCACACAGTCAGGAAATAACTTTTTGAGACAAAGAAGTAACACCATTAATTTTAGGTTCTTTGTTTAATAAACATGGAACAGAAAGAGTTCAAGGGATTATGATGCCCCAGGGGGGCATATAAGACAACTTCAATTTATAATCAGTGCTTTAAATTGTTGTTTCTAGACGCCCCAGGTCTCTATGGCACAGCTAAAATCACTCATTACCTTCTGTTTAATGCATTCTCTTCTAATACTGTGATAGAATTAGCTCTACTTTTCAAAGTTTATTCATTTTTAGGGCAGATGAAGATGAAATATACACTATTGGTGCATCAAAATGTTTGTTTAAAGTTTTATTCCAGTCAAAGGCCAATTCCAAAGATAAGATTTTGTTATTACTTCAAAATGGAGTAAAGTAGTGAGAAAGAGGCCTGATTTAAATTTTAAATTATGAGTAAGATACAATCCCTTGAGTTTTGCTTGACCACACTAAGTAGGTTATTTCTAAACACCTATATTCCGAATACCAAGTTCTACAAATGTAAATTAAGCACACTAAATATGCTACATTGCTATAAAACATACCTGATAGGAAATCTCAAGTTTACTCTACTTGGTGTCAAGAACAAAAAAGTTACTCTACAGGCAGTAAAATAGCTGACAAGGCAAAAGAAAAAAATATATTGGAGAGAAGTAAATCAACACTGGAACATGCTGGTGACCTTCTATTTATAGACTCCATTGACTGACATTGGCACAAGCACTCTACACATGATTTTTAATTGAAGAGTTTGGGAAATCTAGCTAACATTTTGAAAGAAGGACTATACTAACGGCTGTCACTTTCTCACTTCCCAGTTCCTCTTATTGTAAAGTGGTGCCCTTTTCCATTTTCTGCTAAAACTATTCTCTCAAAGGTCATCAAAAATTATATTTCCCAAGTGAAATGGATCTTATAAATATTCATTCAGATACTCTAGTGTCCTGTTTCTTCATTTGGTCTATGAGTGTCACAGTTACCTGTCCTTAATCTATCATGCTTCCTTTCTTTGACAAGTTTTATTTAAAATCTAGTGCCAAGAACTCAAAGTGCCCCTTCAGCTCTAGGGTTGACAAGACCATGAAGTATTTTGCTAAGCACCCTATACTAGGTCAATTACACAAATTCAATCTGAAAGTGTCAGGGTTTATTCTTCAATTAAATATCTCTGCGTTCAAAACTTCTGTTTGGCATTCCACAGTTTCTTCAAGTTCAAAATGATTCAATTATTAATTAGAGGAAGCAATATAATTTAGAATTAAGATCTCAGACTTTGAAATCAGATGACCCAAGTTCAAATCCCATTTTTTGCCATTATTAGTTACTGTACTTTGAGCAAATTATTTCTCATAAGCCCTGCTTTCCTCTTCCATAATATTACGGTGTTATAATAGTGTCTACCACTTAGAAACAAGATGCTCCTGGAACTTGACAAAAACTTTTTTAAAGAAACATATAAGATAATGGATATAAATACCTTAAGTGACTTATATTCCTTAAAATCCAAATAATTTATTAGTGCTATTTTTGCTATTTTTTAGATAGACGTGGAAAGCATAAGCATATTTTGTAAAGTGACCAGAAATCATAGTACAAGTAAGGCTAAATAAGAGCAATCTTATTGATCATTTATATAATCATTTTTCTCAGTGTATTGTGTCCCATAGTATTAATCTTATTATAAATAAGCCCAGAATTTTATTGTGTCAGATTTTGCTGGGTAAATAAAGGAAGATACCCCAGAGATGCTGGCCTTTGGGTTGATTGTTGAAAGATAAGTAAAATAATCCCTGGGCTATTGAAATAGGAAAGAGTTGTTGAGGAGGAAGAAATCCATGAACAGAGGTATAAAGGTAGAACCAAGTAGACTTGAGAAAGCCCAGCTGGCTGAGTGCTATTGGTGGCACTTGCAAAGACGAAGGTATTAAAGGTGGAGAAGAGCGTTGTTTTGTTTTAAATTATAGAATGAGACACATGCAATTTTTCCTTTGTAAGCCTACTATTGCAGCAAGGACCTTAGAAAAAACTTTAGCCTCCTTAAAAGATTGAGTTACAAAGCTTGATTCTATAGGGGACCTAAGTCCTTTTACTGAAAGAGATAGGCTGTTCAACACGTGCTTCCCCCAATTCCCTGAACCTCTTCATTCCCAGCTCACCACAGATAAAAACTGAAATAAACCTCCACTCATTCTCAACTCATAGACTTAACAAAAATGATCAACCCATGCTCAGGGAGTCCTGGATTTCAAGTTACGTGCCATTTTGTTTTCTACTGTAAAGAACAAAGACCAAACATATTGGTCTAGCCAGTGTCTGCATCCAGCTGTCCATTACTGAAGGAAATGGATGGACACACTCATTAATTAGGCAAACCATTCTGGGCAATGACATCAAATAAGGTATCACCACAACCTGAAAAAGATTAAATATCTGTTTTTCTCCATTTTGAAATTAAGCGTAAAATTCTGCGTTTTGGGTCATACATCAATATATGTTTTCATACAATACAAAGAAAATAAAATCTTGAATGCCTTTTTTTAAAGTCACTAAATAACTATACCACAGGTCTATTCATTCTAAGTTCTAAGTGTACGAACAGAAAGTTGAAGCATATTTGAAATTCACTATAAGTTGGTTTCTAGTTTTATCCAGAGGCTTTTGAAAATTTTCAGTAAAAGCACTCTTAACTGATTTCTGTGAACTGACTTGAATATTTATCAGTAGCTTCTTGTCCCCTTTAGAGCATACTATCTGAATCCTAGTACTTGGTAAAGGCTTATCCTTGTATACCAATCTTGGACCCTTGAGCACTTGACCTCCCACTGTCTAAGCTATATGCTTATATAAATTATTCCTATTTCTCCCCCAACCTGTTTATGGCACTTATTCTTGTTACTTTAATTATATTGTTTAATCGAACATTTTATTTACTAATAAAATATAAGTTTGAAATGAAAGAGCTATTTCTACCAAATCCAGGTTTAATGCTTCAGAAAGACTCAAGAATTGATGTTACTGAATTACGTGTTTAGATAATGACATTAAAATATTGGGTAAAACCGCACAAATCTAGAAAGAAATGGCATTCATATTGCTTGATAAGTATCAATTAAGTTCTCATTCTTCTTTGAATAACAAAAAGAAATTTTGGCCCGGCCAGGCATGGCTCAGCGGTTGAGCGTCGACCTAGGATCCAGGCGATCGGGGTTCGATCCCCGGTCAGGGCACATGCGCGGGTTGTGGGCTTGATCAGTGACTCTCTCATCATTGATGTTTCTGTCTCTCTCTCCCTCTCCTTTCCTCTCTCTGAAATCAATAAAGATATATTTAAAAAAAAAAAAAAGAAATTTTGGGTGACAAATTCAAATATGTTTTATGCAAGAAAAGACAATAGGTAAAGGAATATTATAAGTTAAAATTTGTCAATTCTGTATGTATCATGTCTCATAATTTCCGATGTTATGGATAATATTTTATTAACTAACCAATCACACATCTCAATAGCATTAGCTAAAAAGGAGTTAACTGCCCTTTAGGACTTTGAGGCAAAGAGCAAAGAACATCAAATTCCCTATTAAATGTATAAATGAAAAAAAAATTAAGATGTATTAGTACAACTACAGGTGAATCCTTTACTAACATTTTTCTTCCTCATTTTAGTTCTGAAACATGATAAAATAATGTGCTAAGACAGTTTGTACAAATATCTAAAAATAACCACTACAGGGATTTCATTTAGCTTCAGAAGGTCTGTGAACAAACACTTATTTTCATGTCATTTGTTTATGTTTTCTTAACAGAAGTTATGCTTATGATAACTGGTATACAAATACTATGAAAACTACAAAAGGAAGAAATCGAAGAAAAAAATTTTGAGAGAGGGTAATGGAATAGTTATTTTCTCAGTGCAAAAAGCTATCTCTGTTAAAATATGGTTAATTTCCCTAATCATTTCATTGAATACCACATTTAAATAAAGATTACTGGTACTCAAAGTTAAGCACAATGTACTGATTTTGTTGGAACATGTACTGTATCTTATTAAATCTTCGTATCTGTGCTTTAATGACATTTTACTTCACTGTTATTGCCAGGGCAAGTCTCTTTTGGTGTCTTTAGCTTGTATTTAAGATGTAATAAAATATGAGGCTACTTAAAATCAGAGGACATTTTATGACAAGTCGTATAATTTAATGGTCACCACTTGGGCCCCCCATTTTTCTGTTTAAGATTCTATCCTTGTTTAATAATGAATGCCATAATTTGTCATTCTACCTGAGCTGAAATATGCAGAGTTCAATGAACTCTAAACCATTTTTATAATAGGACTTTCCTTTCATTTTCCTCATAAAAGTCATTTGTTAATTCTGGAAACTCTTATCCCAAGTGTTCACAATCTTTTAAAATAGTGTAGAAGCAAGTACACTCTGCATATGCTCTTAACTTCCTTTGCTGGGAATGAGTTGCTTTGTTTAAAATACAACTTGGTGCCTTAGCCTGTTTAGCTCAGTGGTTAGCACATCGGCCTGCGGACTGAAGGGTCCTGGGTTCAATTCTAGCCAAGGGTACGTATCTCAGTTGCAGGCTTGATCCCTGGCGCTGGTTGGGGTACATGCGGGAGGCAATCAATTGGTGTGTGTATCTCTCTTTCCCTCCATTCTCTCTGAAAAGCAATGGAAAACAGTATCTTCAGATGAGAATGAAAAACAACAACTTGATGATTAAGTCCCCTGCTTTTTTTAAAAATTTTTATTGATATATTTATATATATATATATATTATATATATACATATATATATATATAAAAGAGAGAGAGAGGAAGAGAGAGGGAGAGGGAGAGAAACACTGATGTGAGCACGAAACATCAATTGGCTTTCTCCTGCACATGCCTCTACTGGGGATTAAGCCCACAACCGAATACGTATTCTGACTAGGAATCGAACTGGCCACCTTTCGGTGCATGGGGCAACGCCCAACCAACTGAGCCAGACTGGCCAGGGTGCATGCTTTCTTGATACATAGAAATTCATTTAATGTTGGAATCTTGATGTACAAAAGTGAATATTCAATAAAATAATGGCATACCAAGCAGTATAACCTACGAGGATTGCCTTTGTGTGGAATACCAGTCCAGAGCATCTTTTTCAGAGTTAGGCAAACTATGATGGCATTCTGAAATAATGTCTTTAACTGAAAATAGTCACCATTAATGTAAAAGTCATGTTATAAACAAAGACAATGTAATTTTCAGGGCATAAATTAAGATGTTTTATAAAACTAGCCAAACACATTCTGGTAACAAACACACGGGATGCCGTGCAATAGGTCAACGTCGGCTTGCAGTGATTCTGTTTAGGAGCTCTCTTATTTCTCTTCTGAAAGCATCTGACAACATTATTGTATATTTGGGCTGTTTAACTTCATAGTTCCTCAGAGAAGGTAAACCAAGGGGAAGTTTCTTTCTACATCTGGGTTTCTATAACCTAAACTCGGCATAGTACTTCACAATCACACTTTCTAAATAGAATCTGCTGTTTGGAAAACAAAATTTCTTTATAGATTGTATATAGGAAAAAAAATAATTATGCTCAGAGCCTTTGGATTTATTTTGGCTGGATACAGGCTAACACATTAGGCAGGCAATTAAATGTGTCTCCACAGGTGTTTCCAGATGTTCTTTTTCAGTATCTTCATTCAGTTCTAGTTAGATTACACTTTCTTTGGCTTCTTTACTAAATATCAAAACAGAAATTTTCTTGTATAAGTTCCATGTTAAAATTCCTGTCTTGGGTTACTTCTGAGTTGCAAGTCAGAGATTTCTGACTTACAAAAAATTATTAAATTTCCATCACTATACAAACATGCCCAAAAATTCATTCTCATATCTCTTATTGCACCCATTCTGCTTTGCATTTTTTTGGTTTTTGTGAAATACAATTTTGTCATTTTATTCATCAATTCAATTTAACCTGCTTGCATCTGATTATCTTCCATACCTGGCATAGATCTCAGGCACTTTACTGACGGTAGAGACTATGTCTGATCAGCAGAACACCCAAAGTTCAGAGATACCTTAGTAGCCAAAGGAATGCCCCAGCTATCCGTACAATTCCATACCGAAGGAATGGCAGAACAGCACTACAAAAATCAAACAGCTTCCTTCTTTAGCTTGCTAGCTGCAGTATGAGGCAGAGTAACCAGTTTAGAACACAAGCTCTATATCGGCTAGACCTGGGTCTGAATCCTGACTACTCTCCCCAGTAGCCACGCAATGTTGGTTAAATGATTTAATCTTAGGGAAACACCGTTGTCTCATATTTAACAGTAAAGCAGAAATATTGTCAGATATGGCTGCAAGAATTAAATGATATAACATATGTGAAATATGTAATATAGAACCAAACACACAGAAAACACTTTATAAATTGTCACTAATCATATCCTCATTGTTTATTATAAAGAAGTATGGGGTGAATACCTAAAAATTTCTAGATGTACAGTATTTATGTTCAGTACAGTAATAGAGTATTATGCTATGCAGCTAAGCCATCAATGTTACTTTATCATAGTTTTTAAGACAAGAGAAGCCCATTAAAAATTTTAAAAGTTTGTCATTAAATAGTAAAGCTACGATGGGAGCTGAATAAACGCATAAAGACTTTTTTTGGCATTGTTTAAAGACATGATGGAGAGGATTATAGGGAACATCAACATCAAGAATGACAAAGAACACAGATTATGCACCTACTGTGGCCCTACTACACACACCACACAAAGGGCATGGCATAGCTCCTGAGCTCTTCCCCCTGGGAACTCACTTCTCGGTCTGTGATAATAGAAACAGGGTTGCTTAGCATTTTGCTTGCTTCACAAAATATTTGATCTATCAAAATGTTTACTCACAATTTTTCCCAATTCTCTATGATATTTTCCTCAGAAATAGAAAGAAATAGGGCACCTCTGAGATCAGACGGATCCTGACAACTAGAATTGTCTCAGTTCAGTGTTTCTCAAATTGCTGTCCCTGGGAAACAGTGCCACATGATGACAATGGGCAAGAAAAAGACATTTTGGTAATTATTCTCAGTGTCATTTCTATGCTAATGTCAACAATACTCTTCTAGACTATTCTACAGTAGATTACACAACATTGTCACAACTCATTTGATCACAAAAGAGTGTTTTAAGTGACATTTTTTTAGTTTTAAAAATTGTTTCAAGTTTTATTGACTATAATTGACATATAACATTGTACTAGTTCTAGGTATACAATATGATGATTTGCTATAACCTGAAATGATCACCACAATAAATTTAGTTAACACCCATCGCCTCACAGATACAATTTTTTTTCTTATGATGAGAACTTTGAAGATTTACTATCTTAGTAACTTTCAAATATATGATACAATATTGTTGAGTGACATATTTTAATGCTTTTGAAGAGTGCTTGAGGAAGCATTGTTAGAGAAATACTGGTTTGGTTGTAAAAAACAATCTTTTCAAACTAAGGAAGTATAAGATGGTATTCTCGTGTGTAAAAATTTCATCTACCATTTGCCAGGGTATCTAGGGGGAAAGAATGGAAGAAGGAAAAGGGGAAGAGAGGAAAGAGGGAAGGAAGGATGGAAGAAAACAATATAATCCACATGCTAAAATATTTTTCCTATTCAGGAAATAATACTTTTAAACAAAAGCAATACAATTTTTGTTTCTTTAATAATTTTAACTCTATTTTTATTAAGTCCACATTAAATACTAATAAAATCAAGAATACTTTATATTGCATAAGCCATTGTTTCAGTACATTAGTTTATTCCAAATGGAAAATTGTTTTTAATATAAAACTGAAGAGTGTTTAGCTCTTATCACCTAGGGAGTGTTCTGTGGGTTTCAGTTTCAAAATTTAGCACCAAATTTAGTGTATATAGGTTCAAGGAAAGTGTTGATAGGGCTTTCTCTAGATGAATCCTGCTGGGTTTTAGAAACTGCTTGATTTCCGAAGCCATGCTGTGCTCCTAATCAGAGTAGAATTGCACAATATGCTCTCACAGGCTACAAAGGCCTCTCTGCACAGCTGCGGAGTCAGTCCTCAGCTCTCAGGCAGGAGTCACCAGCCCTTCCCTCCTGGTAAACAGAATCCTAACCATGAGGCAATCTCTCTAGGAAAGGTGGTTCAAGCCCCACAAGGATATGGTGTCCTGCAGGATGTTCAGCTTTGTCTGAGGGGTACAAGTGAGTAGCAGGACTGGAAAATCACAGTGTTCTAAACAGCACAAAATAGTTCTGACATTTATTAGCTATATGACTTTGGGTCTGTTAGTCCCACTCTCTCTGCCTCAGTTTCTTCAACTAGGAAATGGGAATAATGATATAGGCTGGCAGCAAAAATCCAGGTGCTATAATGTACTTGGCATAAAGAGAACATTCAGTTCAGAAGCCAGTTTAACAGTTATATAAATACTGACTATTTTGGGAGAGAAAAATAATCAAAAACTAACTGAAACAAACCAACCAAAAAAACCTCATACAGACTAAATTATTTTAACCTCTGACATATGTCTATATTCTTTCTGCTCAGTGTCCCAGAGCTCTGATTTGCTCCATATAAAACATGGTACATCTTTTTACAATGTTAGGTACGTTCCATTTTACAACCCTGCATTATTTAATAGTTACCAATAAGTGTTAAATGTGAATTTCTCTCAGTGATTTTGGCATTAAAATCCTAAGTTGATCTTTTCATGGCTGGAAACTTTTATTTCTTTAAGGGTTACTTTGACATCTGAAAGTATACATAAAGTTTTAAAACCACTGCAGAGCATCATTTTTAAGCATTCTCCAAGATGTCACACATATGGTTATTCATCACCACATCCAAGAGCATGTCGAATTTTATTAGTGTGACATGATGGAATGTGACAGGAGAGACACCACTGAGCCTGATTTATTACACATATGCACACATACAAAGGGCAAACAAAGATATCACATGAAGCGCTATCTCAAAATACAGTTGCCAAAATTATAGATTTTCTAAGCCAAACTACACTGAATAATTATGAATTAAGAACTCCTTTAGAAATAGGTTTAACAATAGAATATCCTAAAGGATAGTGTCTTTCCTGGAATTACCATTGTTCAAAGGTATCAAGATGAAGAGAAAGTGAAGAGTAGGTATGAATGCCACAGCATCATCTGGCTACACAAATACTCTTACATCATCATTCAGCGAAGTAGCTGTATCTTCAGACCAGATATTAGCTTGATTTGGACTTTTTTGTTGTTGTTGTTTTTCCTTTGAGTGCTCAGAAAGTATTCCAGTGGTCCTGTAGGAAGGATGCCTGTCTGAGGAATTCTTAAAATATTTTATATTCTTCAAATTGGTTCTCATTCTTAAACCTTCCCTAAACTGATGCAGGTTTGTAAAGCATTAATGGAGAGCTTTTATTCTACTCTACATGTTTTCCTCTTAGAGGATTATTAAGCATTAATATTTAAGTACTTCAAGTCAGTGAGAATAATTCTATGGCCATGTTTGAAGATTTCATGAGTCAAGCATTAGATGTACTCATGAAATATTATTAGATGCTGACTCATGAAGATGGTCAAGATCACTAAGGGTTTGTAAGAATAGCAGCCACTATTTAATACATATCTACTATTTTCCATACTTTCCCTTCACCACCTCCTTTATTTCACCCAACTCTCTATGACATGGAATGTTATAACCATTTTACATGCAAAGAAACTGGGGCTCAGGCTTATAAGGTTATGTGTCCAAGAACACAGAACTAGAAAATGGCAAAGTCAGGTATGAATCCAACTCTGTCCATCTTCAAAGCCGTTATTCAATTTTCTCTGTAACACGGGCTTGTCAGTTATATGTGTGTGTTTCTTAATTAAATTCATTGGTGTGACATTGGTTAATGAAAATTATATAAATTTCAAGTATATATCATGTGTCAATTGAATTGTGCTCACCACCTAAAGTCACTTCTTTCATCACCATATATTTGACCCCTTTACCTTTTACTACCACCCTCCCATCCCCCTGGTAACCACCATAATGTTAACTGTGTCTATGAGTTTTTGTCTTGTTTTTTCATTTGTTGCTTTGTTTTATATCCCACGTGTGAGTGAAAGCATATGGTTCTTAACTTTTTCCATCTGACTTATTTCCCTTAGTATATTCTCAAGATCCACTCATTTCAAAAATGGCACTATTTCATCTTTCATCTTTTCTTACTGCTGAGTGGTATTCCATAGTATATGTGTACCACATCTTCTTTATCCAATCCTCATCAAAGGACACTTTAGTTGTTTTTCTTGGACACAGCAAAAGTCTGTGGGCAAAGGGATTTAAAACTGCTCGGCCACTTTGGGTTTGATTATGCATGAACCCAGGCTATCTCCAGATTTAGACTGGAGATTAGAGCAGAGTGAGCTTCTAGATGTGAGTGGAACCTAAATGGTTAAAAGAGTTCATCTCTTATTTGGTCAACACTCTTGAATGTGCTTTTTGGGCAAGGAACCTTTTTTTTTTCTTTTTTCTTTTTTTTTTAATATATCTTTATTGATTTCAGTGAGAGGAAAGGAGAGGAAGAGAGATAGAGAGAAACATCAGTGATGAGAGAGTCACTGATCAGCTGCCTCCTGCACGCCCCTGACTGGGGATCGAGCCCGCAACCCGGGCATGTGCCCCGACTGGGAATCGAACCTCGATCACCTGGATCCTAGGTCGACGCTCGACGGCTGAGCCACGCCCAGCCGGGTGGCAAGGAACCATTCTTGACGTTGGGAACACAGAAGTAAAAGGTAACTATGAGAATTTTAGCTGAGGTAATATGAAAGGCAGGACCATTAATTGAAAAAAATACACTGTATGATGACTTGCTTTAAGGATATGAGAAATTCAGTGGCAAACATTTTGAACTGAACAACTCTGTAGATCACTTAGTAGATGTTTGAAGCAGAGTCTGGAGCTCTGAAAAGAGTTTGAGGCTAGAGCCAACACAGTGATTCGAACCAGAACATACTGTGAGTTTGCTGAGATGCATCCCTTTGTGAAACTCCAAATTAAGGTTAGAGTTAAATTAGGCTAATTGTTATAAGAAAAACATCTCTATGAGGATTTCTGAAATTAACACAAGTATTAAAAGATTAGGCTATTAAGCTGTTAGTCATTAAGCCAAGTATTTGACAAGTTTATTCAATTCACAGTATCAACTTTCAGTTTATTTTTCACTTCAATTTCAAGTATTTACTCTCAGCCTTTTTTGAAAGAAATTCTTCAAATCAAACCTGTTTTCCTGGCTTAGAGACAAATTCACACCTGACCTGTTTTCACCTTCTCTATATAAGCTTGCACAAGCAAAAGAGAAGATAGAGAAATATTTGAACCAGACACGAGAGAAACATTTGAACTTATGTGCCTCACATTGACTTAATTTATAAGTTTATTTTCAAAGTGAGGCATACCTGGGTAGTTGAATGAGGCACAGTATAGTTAAATCTAGGAGATCCTGATGTTCATTTATGCAAAATCTACCGTGTGACTTCCTGCGACTTGTTCATGGTGAAGGGTCAATGTCAGTTCAGTAGTAGACACAGGATTAAAATTTGGAGGTCATAACATGATTACAGGGCTGTGCTTATTTCACTACACAATGCCTTTCTAACAGTTTCTGTACTCAAAAATCTTTCTTCCCCAAACACCATGGCTATTCTATTCCCTTTAACTCTAGAATAACATTCATTTTGGGATTGGCTCTTCACAAATCAGAGAAAGATGAATGCCAAAAATAATTACTCCACTGTGATTAATCCTTTCCAAAGTTGCAGTCTCCAGATTGAAAGTCTGATAACTTTTATAACATCAAAGAAAACTATTATCAAAAGACTTTATTCTTCATCATTTTGTTGAAAAAATTATGATGTCCAATTATATTTCAGTAGGTGATAATATGTTCATCAAAGAAGTGTTTTAGTACATGTTTTACAGCTTAAAAAAGAAAATGACAGCTACAATAATCAAAAGCTTTCTCACTAATTGTGGATGAAAAGTGAATGTTGAGAAAGATGCATCATTAATTAGCTTAGGAGAGCTTGACATTTCCTCTTTATTAAATAGGATGTGTTAATTAATTTGTATTTCAGATAACACAATTTTGGTTTAAAATAACTTGACAAGATTGGGCACATTCAGGGTGGTGTGGCTGTAGACTGAGATTTTATTTTTTTTAAGAGAAAATTTGAACTTAACAATGTCCAACCTAAGTGTAGCCCATATTGACAGGGAGCTATCCCAGTATGTGGTTTCAGCAAGTCATATTTTTTGTGTCCTTGGCCTAAATATAAACAGCATCGCCAGCAGCTAGCAGAGAGCCCGTCCTGCCTGAGTTTCGCCCCTGCCCCTTCTCCTGCATCTGTGCCAGTCTCAGGCACACGGGGGAGTTCATTAGAATGCCAGGTACGTGAGACAAAGGGAAAAAGAAGGGTAAATCCCACAACTGCTTTTCCCTCCTCCCCCTTCACTCATTGGTTATCAAGTTCTGAATCCTTCGCACTACAGTAATTAAATGCCTAGCAACTGCTGTCTTTGGACAAGAAAGATAAGACACAACCACTGGAGCCTATTTATCCTTGACAAGTGTAGAGCTTCAGTGTTTATGTATGCAGGTCCCACCATTTGCAATTCTCATATTTTCCAAACATAGAGATAATTTTAAAAGGAAATATATTTTTACATTGTCTAAGTGGTGCAAAAGCAAGCATTTAAAAAATTAATAATACTTATAGTAACAAGAATCATCATTATCATTTCTCCAGAGGAGGTGGGATTCTACATAGACACATACATAAAGACAAACGATCAATATTTTTTGAATACTTACTATATTCCTCGCATTTTCACATACTAACTCACTTTACTCACAGCAATGTGCTAATCCTCTCATTTTATAGCCGAGAAGTGGATTACCAGAGGGGACTGTAATATGACAAGTTTACACAATTGGAACACATCTATCACAACTTCAAATTCTGGTCCTGCTGATACTACACTGCAACTTATCAAAGAAATACCATTTCTTGTTTATTCTCTTTATGTTCATTCACTCATTATAAATTACATTTTAGGCACCCTCTATAAGCAGGCAAATAGAGGCTAACAAAAATGAAAAGCATGGTTCTTGTTTGCCAAAGAATTATAATCTAGGAGAGGGAATCAGGCAAATGAACAAACAAGTATGATAACAACATAGATGCTATAAAGGAAGTAACCCTGAGGCTCAACAAGAGAACACATGCTGGGGAAATGAATTCCTCCTGAGAAAGAGGAGGTCAGGAAGCTTCTTAGAAAGGACAGTATTTAAAGGAAGTGTTGGGTAAGGAAAGAAAGAAAAAGTGTTCATAGTCAAAGATCACAGAAAGGGCAATGACACGAGAGAGACTGTTAAGTTTAGAAAACTCCAACAGGTTCAGGGCAGTTGAAGTACCACATGCAAGGTGGAACAGAGTAAGATAAATCGAACCAGATAATGAAGGGCCTCAGATACCATGATACAGGCTTGATTCTGTAGAAATGCAGAAAACACGAGTCAGAGGACAATCAGGTTTGCATTTTAGGAGCCTCATGGACTCTGAGTGGAAGATCTAGGATTTGAGGCTGGAAGCTGAGAGACCAGGTGGGAATCTATTGCAGTTATCCAAGTGAGAGATGGTGAGATATTCAGCTGAGACAGTAGCATGGATACTTAGGCGAGAAATGATATTTCAGGGATGTGAAGTTGAGGCATTTGCAGAAGTGGTGGCTGTTTGAACATGGGGCATTCCACAAAGGGAGAAATCTGGCATACTCTCTTTTTCTGGCTGGATGATCAATGGATGTGTTGGATTTATTCAGTGTGAATCAACACAAACTAGCCAGTCAGTGATATCAAACCAAAAGCTACACAGCTTTTCCCTTTTTCCACTTTGGGACCCCTGTTAGTTTAAGAATTTCTGGAAGTCCAGTCTCCTTTCCTCACTGCTACTTCCCCACATCCCCAGTTCCTCAGTCTGTGAGAGCTGTGGAGCCCAGTCATCTGGTTGGAGTCCTTCCCAGGTTTTAACCAACCAAATAACAGATGAAATTTTAGAGCACGTGTTATTTTCATGCTGATGGTAAACATTAAGAAGATATGATATTTGCAAAATAGTATGTTTTGAGTCGTAAGTTTCTAGTATTTTTGTCATCGCATCTTTTTTATTATGTAAAATACACATAATGATTGACTTATTGACTGACTTAATTTCAAGTGTACAGTTCACTGGTACTAAGTAGAACTGTCACCACCAACCATATCCAGAACTCTTTTTCATCTTGCAAAATGAAACTGTGTCCATTAAACAATTACTCCTCATGACCCCCTCCTCCCAACCTCCTAGCTCCTGGCAATCACCATTTCACTTTCTTTTTTTTTAATTTCCCATTTCCCCCCACATCCCAGCCTCTGGTAACCATCACTGAACCTGGATGACACCAAACTAAGTGGGACACAGAAAGGCAAGTATTCCATGATGTCATTTATGTGTGGGATGAATATGTATATTCACATAACTTCAGATAATTTATTTCTTAATAATAACTCATAATAATAGGGTAGAATGGTGGTCAGCTAGTAATATTAAAATAGTTTAGAATCTTTATTTTACAAGAGAAGACATTTTAGTTTTTGTTGTTAAAACCTATTCATATACCCATGGATGATTCCAAAATGCTTCAAGACTAAGGGACACAGACAAAGGCCAATTAGAATGCATGGCCAATGACCTGGAACAGGCCTTCATACCCTACAGGAAAGGAAAGGGAGAGAGAGATAGAAACATCAATGATGAGAGAGTCACTGATTGGCTGCCTCCTGCAAGCCCCCGACTGGGGATCGAGCCCGCAACCTGGGCATGTGCCCTGACCGGGAATCGAACCCCGATCGCCTGGATCCTAGGTGGATGCTCAATCACTGAGCCACGCCCGGCCGGGCTTAATTTTATTTGAATGTAGCAGAAGAAAAGGAAGTACACTGAAGCTGAAGAAATTGCTGAACTTCAGACAAATGATTTCTTAATAACACCTATGAGTTCCTAAAATATCTCTCTATGAATTCCTAAAATATCTCTCTAATGTATGGACACATTTTTTGAAAAGCAAATTGGTAGTTTAAAGGACAGTGTGCTATAGCTTGGGACAGCATTAGTTGAATCCTTGCTATGAAAGAAAAAGAAATTTGCTCCCTTATCTCATTTTAAAATATATGGAAAACTCTAGACAAAACATATAAATCAATACAAATTATAGTGTCCAAGTTGGTTAATCCCAGGATGACCAGGGTGATTTAACATTGATGCTTCTACTAGTGTGATTCAGATGTTAACCATTATAAAAAGAGAAAGAAAACAACAAAGAATTATCAAAATTGATGCAAGAAAATTATTCAGTAATATACAACATCTATATGCAACTAAAGCAGGTGAACAAACAAACAAATAAGCAAAACCAAATCTGCATCCTGTGGCTCGATCCTTAGAATGTCCTTCCTGAGGTTAGATCTTTGACAGCAGGGATGGGCCATGAGTGCAGATTCCCGAGCACCTGCATATCCCCCACATACCAGTTCCCTGGAATTATGGCTCTAATCAAAGGTTCTTTAGACAGGGCTCTTGTTACTGTACCTTTTATGTTGAGGGAAATTGCTTTTTGCACAAGGTATGAAGAGGTTTACTTAGATGCTCATTCGCCGCCACATTTTGGTCTATATTCCTGAATACTTAATCGTTTCACACTTCACAGTAACTTCATTTACCATCCTATAGCCAGAAACACATTATGAATGATGAAACTTAATGGTAGTAATCATGAAAAACATCTGTAGTCTCTCTACTCAATGAAACAAGTGATTTTAGTTCAAATTGGTAATTAAATTGTTTTTGGATAAGAGAGGCCACAGGTGCTTATAATGTTTACTGTTGTATTTCTAGATTGGAGTATGTCTTATAATTATATGGGAATGAATGAATGATGGTGCTAATAACATTAGATTAAGTACATCAATAAAATAATAAATTAGATCAAGGAGTTTCTAATAAAATAAAAGCAATAAAATTCCCATTCTATCTTTACTAGTAATAAAGAAGTTACCAAGGTCTAGAAAGATCACATTTTGTTTCCTCTAACTTGTCATCAGAACATCAAATGTAGTACTCCATATTTCAGACCTAGTGGTGGCTGGGAAGGGAAGACTTAGTTGAGTCTTCTGCTTTAAAATTTACTTTGAAAAATAGATCACAATAAACATCATTTGTTTTATAATCTAATATTTTTATTTCCAGATCTCTTTCACCTAACTTTTTTTCTCTCTAAAATGTCTACTCCATATATACTAGTATAACAGTTATACGAGTTCTGATGTACTAATTTCAACTGAATTTTAAATAACCTGTCCTCTTTTTACATAGCGCACCTTAAGCATAGAGCCTAATTTCTCAAGGGCTTAACTTGAGCACTAATTTCATAAGTAGAAACTCAGAATAATATTTAAAGATTTCACAATATTCACACATCATCCAAAGAGCCTACTGCACTCTCCGAAAAGAACTGGCCCCTCAGAAGTTCTGATCCAATACATGGTGACAGAATAATATTTGACTTTGGGCGGTGGGCACACATTTAGATTGTCACATCCAAATATGTTTATGAATAATTCTGTAGTTTTCACGGGTACATTATTGCATGCTACTCATGTCACCCCAATAAATTTAATTTTAAAAAGAGAAAAAGAAGGCCTGATCCAAGCTCTTCTTCCTCTCTCCTCCTTCAGAACACCTCTTACTCTTCATTTTAACTCTTTCAAGCTTTGCCATTTTGTCTGTTGGGGGAAGCATTTTTCCAATTCTGTCTCTTGACTCTTTCTTAACAATGACCCAATGCAGAAATATAACTTTAGGAATTAAAGGGACATTAGAGAGATCTATGACCTCTATAACTCTTAAATCTTTTAAACCCTTGCACTTTGCAGATGGAGTGAGATGCAGAGAGGGTAAAGTAATCTATCTAAGAGCAGATATTTAACTTATGCAAAAAATAGGCCAGGAGGCCAGGCCAATAGATTCCTAGTTTTAGATAATGACTATTAAAATTTGAAAAGCCCCTTTAGATATTTAGATAATGACATTAAGATTTGAAAAGTGCCTTGTCATTTTTTCAATAGAAAAGGCATAAATTACTGGCTGTGTATATTCATTCACTATGTATTAATTAATTATTTGCAAAGAAACAAAATAACTCCATCATTAATTTTAATTTATTACAAAAACCAGCTGGCACAGGGTAGCTCTAATTGATTTTAATGGAATGACAAATTTGTGATATATTTTTGAATAACATTTTTTACAACTGAAATTATTGGCCAAGTTATTTTTACCTTTATTTAGCAGGGATCCCACATGCAAAGAAAAGACAGGTGAGTTCATAACAGGCAGCTCAAATTCTGTTCTTTTGGGCTTGTTTTTCCTTGGAAACCCTTGGGAAATTGATTTAAAATATTGAATGGGATTTTAGTGAATAGATACTAAAAATTTACAATGGACAAATAAGGTATGGCCCATCCCAGAGAACAAAATGAAAGGTTCATGAAGTAGGGTCAGTGGATCTCACTTCAATTTCATCTCAGTGGTAACCTTCTGATGCCTTCCTTCCTTGAGTGATAGAAATAAGAAGCTAGAAGCAGAGAATCAGCCTAAGTCTGCAGGGCAGAAACTCAGAGTTTCCAAAGAAGCCCTGGGAGTGACTCAGAAAGAGCAACATAATTCTCACAGGCACCTGTTGACTTGATTGTTTATGGCTAGCTTGTTCTTTCTTTAAGGCGGTAACAGAGAGCAATGGACTAGGACTTGGGATTTTTTAAATAAAGGATATTCATCAGAGAATAGAAAAGACTGGATTTCATGTGAGGGATTATTCAACATAATTTATTAGATTCTGCTAGGTATTGTCTGTCTGATATGATGGCCTATAGCATATGATTTCTAAAAATTCTATTCACAGAAAGCTAAAAGTAAAACACAAATAAAATAAGGAATTTTCCAGGAGAATAAAAAATATTGCCTATTTCTCTTCTCTTTCTTGCTCATATACTCTTATTTGCTGCTCGTGTGCGAGAAGTGTGTTTGAAGATAAACACTGTACTTAGTTATACCATACACGCTGGGAACACATTTACTAGCAACTAACATGATTCAACAATAATCTGTAACAATAGCTAACATTTGCTGGAAAAGTGTTACGTGTGAGGTGCTCTGCTAAGCATTTTATAAGTAACTTAACCGTTTACAACAATCCTAAGATATAGATATTATACTCCAATTGTACAGATGGGGAACTTGAGGTTTAGGAAGGTTAAGTGTCTTCTCCTATATACAAGCATCAAAGATGACAGAGCTGGGGTATGAATCCAAATCAGCCTACCTCTTCAGCACTTCCTCTATGCTCTGTATTTTTCCTTGTTATATTTTTCTCTTGTTATATGTATATAAAATCACATAGTAATTGCTAGCTCCTATATTCAAAAATTTTTTAAATAAGTCTGTTGAATTCAATATGACAATAATTTTGACAGTTTTCTCTTAATATTACATCACTTTTTATATCATCTACTAGTACTTGCTAGTAGGAAAACAACCACAGGTACAAGATAAAGAATGAGATTATTATCATCTTTTCATTGACAACAAGACCAGTAGGAACTTAGTCTTTGCTCTCCACTAAGTTAGAGATTCATATGATGATTGATCTATGGTTGGAAGCATTCAAATGGCTGCCTAGAATATGACTTACTTTTTTTTCAGGACTGTTTGTAGAACAACTTTGTGGTTATGCATCATTTTATTTTCTTACAAATCATATATAAGCACTTTAATTATACTATTTTTAACTCTTTTAATTTAATTTGTAGAGTTCATTTCATCCTGGTTCAAATAAGCCACAGAATACATGTGTGTCCTGATTACAGTTAACTTCACTGTTCTGATTTCCTTAGTTTCAAAAATGTGCAGGAATTACTTCTGAAATATGTTCAGGTGTAACATATTGAGGATTGCCGGTCTATATGGAAGACATTAGAAAAAAATTCGACTGTCTATTAATGTCTGATTGGCCTTATTATATTTCCATAAGTCTGCAGGACGTCTATGGGCAACTACTTCCAGCTTATCAATTACACCTAATACTGGATTTTAAATTTATTGCAATTTAGATGACTCATCATTTCAATATAAACACTCTTAGAAATTCTTGATTGGCAATTTCTATTGCTATGTTCATTATCCTCGCATTTAGATTAATGTCACATCCAAATATGTTTATGAATAATTCTGTAGTTTTCACGGGGACATTATTGCATGCTACTAAATGGGCTTAAGCTATAAGATCTTTTTTGTGTCTCATTACTGATAAATGTTCATTGATTTTTTCATCATCTTTTTAGTATGTTTCAATTTACAAAAAAGTGGATCCCATCAATATATCTGATCGCATCCTGATGTTTACAGATGTTCCATGGTAATAATGTTTCTAGGGAATGACGGTTTAATGCTTCCCTGTTGGAAGATAATGAGTTTAAACATCATTTGGAAGCTCAATGATCTCTTTATTTGGAGACTGATTCAGAGCATGCTGAATATCCCAGTGCATTCTTGTATCATGCCAAAAACCTTTTGATAGTGACTAATACAGCACAGAATTCAGGAAGTAAATGGACAAAAATGTCTGATTTTTGTGACTTTAAATGTAAAAGTAAAGAAACATACTTAATTATTTTTTAATTCCCAAACCCAAGCTTTACAGACTAACTGAAAATGAAAAAACAAAAAGGATTTATCCTCTGGATTAGTGCACTGATCCACAATCAATTATAATGACTGTCTCTGAGCATCTTAGAGAAGGGAAAGCATTGTATTTGTCCCCTCTGTTCACTGACATGGAACACATGGTCTGGCTCCCAATGGGAAATAAGTACATGTTTGTAGAATGAATCTATTAATATATTAATTATAATTTATGATTAATTTTTAAGCATAAACTACTCTTTAAATGAAAATCTGATGGTTTTAAAGACTGTCAATAAGACTACATTAGAAAGCCAAAGAATTGGTTGTTCCTGCTCCTACCTAGCACAGTTCCAGACATACTGTGTATGTAAAATTAATATTTAATGTATGAATGAAGTAGTCAGGTCATTAAGCAACCATAACCTCAATGTCTAAACTATCACACTATTTGGTCACAATTATTGTTCAAATTGTTATCTTATTAAGAAATAACTATGGTTTTACTCTTTAATACTGAAATATGTTTATTTATTTCGTATGAACAATAACTTCCTTTCCTTTTTGCAGTTTTCGGTAATATTGTTCATTGGTGATATTCTTGGAAACATTAAATATATAACCATGTAAAATTTGATTTATTTAATTTTTTAAACTGTTATGTCATTTTAGACTTCAGAGTCTTCTAAGACTAAAAGTGAAGGCTGTAATTTCTTTTTCAGAGAGTAGATCATGGCCAATTCCCTGCTAGATACTGATTTTGATCTTTCACTACTTTAAAAGAAAAAATGTATATTAGTACAGATCCTAAAGGTTTCCACCATTTGCATGACATTTTTTCCCTCAAAGTAAGCATGGCATGCATTTATTACAAGATTCATGAAAAATAAAGACAAAATAAAGAGGAGCTTAAGTTCATGTGACATTTCTGAATTAAATCATGTTGTGTGTGTGTTTCTCTAAGCTAATTCAAATATATTTTCCCTACAAGTGGAGAATCATGGAAGTTCCATAAACCCTACTAAGAGTTTAGAGGGATATCCACATTTTTTTTCATACACTAGGAGTAATTATTAAAAGATAATATTCAGCAAAAGGGATGAGTAAAATAGAATGTATCTACCTAATGTCATTGGAGAGAATGTATCTACAAGGTATGACTTTTACACAAGAATTAATTTAAGGCAATTGCCACCGACTCATATTAGAATAATGGTAAGAGAATGACATATATTTATTGTATTGGAGTTTGGGAGGAGGGGAAATGTGTTCTTGCAAATATCCCATAAATTATTTTGGTACTTAAAATACTTGACTTAAAAAGCAAAGGATATCTTCACACTCAATAGGATGGCTACTATACCCCTCACCCCCAAAAATCAGGGAATAAAAGAAAAAAGAAATAACACATATTGTTGAGGATGTGGAGAAATTAGAACCACTGCACATTGCTGATGAGAGTGTAAAGCAGAACAGCCAATGTGGGAGAGAGTGTGGTAGCTCCTCAGAAAAATTAAACATAAACTGACCCTGTGATAAAGCAATTCTAATTCTAGGTTATATACCCAAAAGTACCGAAAGTAGGGACTTGAACAGATATTTGTACCCCAGTGTTCATACAGCATTATTCCCATCAGCCGAAAGGTGAAAAATAATCTCAAATGTCCACTGATGGATGAAATGATAAGGAAATTATTATATACATATAATGAAATATTACTCAGTCTTAAACAGTATGAAAATCTGATACATGCTATATAGCACGGATGACCCTTAGAAACATTATGCTAAGTGAAATAAGCCATATAAAATAAAGAGCGTATGATTTCAAGGATATGAATTATCTAGGATAATCAAATTCAAAGAGACAGAAAGTAGATTAGTGGCTACCCAGAGCTGGGGGTGGGGAGTTATTATTTAATGGGTACATTGTTTGAATGTGGGATGATAAAAAAGTTTTGGAAACGGATAGTGTTGTGTTGATAATTGCAGGACAGTGTAAATTAACTTAATGCCACTGAATTGTACACTCAAAAATTATTAAAATGCTATTATAAAAATAGGACAACTGGAGTTGGTGAGCATGTAAAGAAAATAAAACCTTTGCATTGTGTTAGGAGGAATGCAAAACCTACAGCTACTATGAAAAACACTATGGATTTCCTTAAAAATTAAAAATAGAACTATCACATAATCCAATAACTTTACTTCTGGGTATTTATCCAAAAATATTAATATTAGGATCTCAAAAGTGTAGTAGTGCTTCCATGTTCAAAACAGAATTATTCACAATAGCCAAGATGTAGAAACAACTGGCACGTCCAATAATAAATGAATGGATAAAGAAAATAGTATATACATATTGGAATATTATTTAGTCTTTAAAAAGGAAATTCTGCTATATGTGACAAGATGAATGAACCTTGAGGACATTATGGTAAGTGAAATAAGACAGTTACCAAAAGAAATACCTTTATTCAAATGCATGACTCCACTTATATGAGGTACCTAAATTCATAGAATCAAAGAACAGAATGGTGGTTGCAAGGGTTGGGGGTAAGGGGTAATGCAGAGTTAATCAATGGTCATTAACCTTTAAAAGATGGCATTTAAAAGACAGCATCATACAAACTCCATATATTTTCCAGGATCAACTGTACAAATAATGGTTTCTTTCCTTTTGCCTGTAAAAAAGAATGTATATGCTTAGGTTTCTGAGTATTTAAGTTTCAGTTATATAAGATGAGTAAGTTCTAGAGATCCTTTGTACAACACTGTGCCCATAATCAACAATACAAATGTGTTAAGAGACTATATTTCATGCTGTGTTCACACTAAAATTTTTTCTATTTATTATTTATTTATTTATTTATTTTTATTGGAGATTATTATGCTAAGCGAAATAAGTCAGTCAGAGAACGAGATTAATCACAATAAAATTTTTAAAAAGAGAATAGGTTAGGGATGTATAACATGGGTACAGAAGAGATAAAAAATTATACAAAAATTTTTTAAATGATAAAATAGCAAATTTTATGATGTTCATATTTTACTACAATAAAAAATTGGGATCAAACAACAAAAATTACATTTCTACCTGATAAAATAAATGTGGTATATATTCTTTTTAATGTAATATTAATTAGCCTGCACAAAACAGTATACAAGGAATCTTCACCTAAAAGAAATACCAAAATATCTTGACTTACTTCCTCTTTAGTGAAAAAAGTAGAAGTATTTGGAATCTTTGAGATTATGTAAAAATAAAATATTGTGCTCTACATTATATGTGTTGTTTATATTGTTATTAATTTAAGACATGATGTCAGTATGCTTCACATAAATTCAAATCTCATAAATTTTGAACTATTTCTCAAGGTTAAAATATGATTTCCAAACAAAAATGCACTTGATAGTTCTAAGATTTCTCTTTACTATGATATGATCTAGCAATACAGAATATTGAGCCAAACGAGAACTTCATATACCGTTAATTTATATGTTTCAATGCATTTAGGACATTAAACTGATTTTTGTCTTCTCACCTAAACTGAATAGAAGCCCATTCATGTTTCCTCTGAGACAAGAATATGTGGAAGGGTGTCAAAAGTAGATAGGAGACATGCAGTACTTTTTTTTCATAACTAAAATATATTACAAATATATTAAAATCAAGTTTGATAGGAGTAAAATGACAATAAGCTAATAAAAAGCTTTCATCAATACTATTTCTGTGTACCAGATAGGGTACATGTTTTATGGAAAGAACAAGAAAAAACATAAGAATATCTACATATCTAATGGTTTGTATGGTTGAAGAATTTACAACCTAACAAAGGCCTTTGTGATGTGAGTCCTGATAAGAAATAGTTACCCGAGCTAGCTAAAGTAAATGCTATTGAATTATAAGTTTTTAAAGTTAAAATGTGGTAAATCAAATCAAACCCTGATTTGGACAAAAGAAAAATACATCAAGAGATGCTGAGGAGAAGGAACAGACTAATTGGGTGCTTACTTAGAGAAAAGACAGTTGCATAGATACCTTTAAGCAATATTTGAACAATATCTAAGATTAGCAAATACTTTAGCTACTTTCTTGGCTTATTTATGGTTCTCCACCTTCCTTACAAAATATGTACCAGAGAATGCTGAACTGTCTCAGGTTTCTTAAATCAGAAAAATTACCTTGGGATTAACATTTTTGGATTTCTATTGGAGGTTAGGCATGAAAAAGAATTGTGATACATTCTTAAATTCAATTCTCGTTTACTGTAGAACAGTTCGTTAATTACCAAATACAATCAGTGTTTTCTAATCACTTTGTATCTGAGAACAAAGTTCACACTGAACGACTTAACAGGCCATTAATGTAGAGTTTACAATCCAAATACCCCATTCTTTACCACTGAAATATGTATCTAAAGAAATAGGTCATGCTAAAGAAACTATTTAAAAGTAACGCATCGTAATTATTGACCAGAGACCTGCATCTATAAAGAAGGCCATACTCAGCAGTTTAAAAACATTTTCCCTTTGAACATGGGTTAACAGGAGAATAAGATGTTTAGCAATATATACAATTAAGAGCAATGGAAATATTAGATATCACATTGGGAGTAAAGATCAAGCATAGTGAGCTAAGTTGATCTACACAGAACTTCCCCCAAAAGATCACCAAAGAAGGCAAGCATTAGAGTGTTCCAGAACTATGCTCCAAATCGAGTTATTCCTGATTCTATACATCTGAGACAAGACAGAGAGTTGTGGGAGATGGGGAGGCTTGTGGAAAAGGTGTGCGGGCCCTGGCCGGGTAGCTCAGTTGGTTGGAGGGCCATCCCAATACACCAAAGTTGTGGGTTTGATTCCAGGTCAGGGCACGTGTAAGAGTCAAGCAATGAATGCATAGGTAAGTAGAACAACAAATCCATGTTTCCCTTCCTCTCTCTCTCTCCCTCTCCTCTCTCTCTCTCTAAAAATCAATTGTTAAAAAAAATATGTGCAAAGGACAGATTTTCTGGCTATGCAGTAAGTGGTAGATGCTGTACTGTGCAGTGCGCCTGAAAGAATGAGGGAGCTCCACTGCAATTTCCCTAGAAGCCCTGAGGAAGTGGTCTATCATTCTTCATTCATCATTTCTGGGTGCAGAGATCATGCTCTGGTGAGGATGTCAATTTGTCATTGAATAGAGTTGGCCTGAGAGGAGTGGAGGCCATTTCCACTAGTTCACACATTTTTCTAGAAGCCTCAGGTCCTGCATTTTCTCTTAAAAATGCAATCTTTTCACCAATAACTTTCAAATAACTATATGGTGAGTTACTCTAATGAAAAAAGTCTGGAGACTATATTGTGTTTCTAGCTGAATTTATTAAGTTCAAGGAAATCTACAAAGTGCTGCCAAAATATGTTTTGAAATGAGCTAACAGTATTTTTATTTGCTTATTTGATTTTGTTGGATATATTTGTTGTTTTCTTCCTTAAATTGAGTAACTAATTTCATAATACAATCAGCCAACTCCCTGAAACAATCTTTTCCATGAAAATAAGAAATCTACTTCTATGTATTCTCAAGTCACATAACTTTCCTGTGACTTAGGTCCTTATAAAAAAATTGAAGAAAATGATGCTTTTTGCATATTTCTCAGAGGACAAGATAGTAAAGAGACAGTGTCTTTAGAGCACTTGGAGCTCCCCTACAAGACGTACAACAGAAACTCAAAATACCACTCCATTGTGATTTATCTTTGTTTTATTCAAACTGTTTACTGTTAGAAGCATTCTCCTTGCAGAACTCTTTTCTATTGCCAAAGTGCATTAGCCATGATATTTATTTCTACTACTTTCTTGTACAGGGTCTGAGGCTACAAAACAGAGACCTCTTAACTGCATTAGAAGCCACTATTGTCTTCCAGAACGACTTTGTCGTTCCTTAGTGACTACTGTACAGCAAGCAACTCAGAAAATGTAGGCAAGAGCTCCCAAAGGGTAAGTACAATGCAACACAGGGCAAGAGAAAAGCTAATTTCTAATCTCCTGAAGGTGATAAAAGATGGGCCCAGCTTGCATTGTAAGAAATAAAGAGGCAAATGGCAGACTGTCTGAGGCCTGGTCTTAAGTGACAAGAGCCAAGGTTCCTTTGCACCCCTCTCCATGTCAGCTCCTCTAGATGCCACCCTTCTCCTAGTCACTCGGGCTCCATACCCAAGGGTTACGCTTACTATTTCTCACTTTCAGGGCCCAGAATAAAGTCTTGTCCAGTTTTTTCCTGCTGAACATATCTAGGTTCTGCCTTCTCCATTCTCAGTGCTGCCATCTTAGAAGTTCATTTACCTCTCCTTACCTGGGTTATTTCAACTGCTGCCAACTGCCAACTGGCTGCTTTTACTGAATCTGAACTTTCTTTTACCTTGAACCCATCCAGCAAACTTGTGTCTGAGATACAATCCCCCAGTCTAAATCTCAAAACACTCTAAGGTTTAATGAAGCATTTTAATGCAGTAATTAAAAACACTAGGGTGAAGGCCAAAAGATCTGGCTTGCAAATGTTTGATTGTTAAGGACTTCTTGAGAAAATTGCTTCTCTAAGTCTCAGCTTCCTCATCTGTAAAGTGAGAGAAATGATACTTCCCCCTCTGGGAGATCTGGGGACGGTGGGGGTGGGGTGGGGTGTCACTGTTAGAAATAGAAAAGAAAATGTAGCCAAAATATTAAGCACAGTATCTATCACTCAGTCTGTAACAAGTGGTAGCTGCTGTTGTGTAATTTTGCTTTATTTTAGCCATGAAAATAATATTTGCCATTGCTCAATAATAACAGTAAATACAGCTAACATTTGTTGAATGCTTTCTAGGTACTAAGTCCAAGTATAAGTGCTTTACATATGTTAACCTATTAATTCTCAAACTATTCCCTTAATATGGATATGATAGTTACTTCCATTTTACTAACAATGGATGTGTACCATAGGTCAATCACCTAATGTCTAAAGTTACACCAGTGGGTGGTAGAGCAGGGGCCCAAATCCAGGTGAACTTGGCTCCGTAGCCCATGCTTGTCACTATGCTACAGGGTTCCCTAGTCCACTTTCCTGATCCACATTCCCTCCCTTGACCCTGCGGGGTGCTATTTCTCTTTCTTGAAATTTTCTTCCTTTCAATATCTGGATTGCCATATCTTATGTATTTTTTGAGCCCCATTTCAAGTTACCCCTTTCCAGAAAATCCTTTCAGTTCTCACTGCATTTTTGAACTTTAATAATTCTGTGTTACATAATGTAGTACTTAATTATGCATTGTCCTCTATTATTTTTTAAAACTGTTCATGCAAGTTACTTTCCCTAGGTGCCTTCAGTACCTTGAAAGCTAGAACATCTTCATCTTTGCCATGCAGAGAGCACAGTATTGAGTTCATTTCAGTAAGTTCTCAATGAATTCATAGGGATCATTACATATAACAATCTTATGCATAATATCACCTTGCCTGTTTAGTGCTGTTATGCATTTTGTATATGCTATTTCATTTGAAATTATGTGTAATTTTTACATAAAAATTAGCCAATTAGGTTTTGATGGGGGTCTTGGCTTAACCTTCGTGTTATCAGGCTTGAATAGAAAGCAGGTTTAGCAACTCTCTGGTACCCCCAAACAAATCCTGAGTCCCCCCAGGAAAATGAGGAGCTATGGCAGGTAAAAACAATTCCTCTAAAGTCAGGGAATAGTAAGCTTGATCTATAGAATCTTAGTTATGTTCATTTTTATTGAAGACATTTTGAGAACTTACAATTACCTAAGAAGACAATTTCCTTCTGTCATATGTAAGTAGAGCTCTTACCGCCAAGCAATTTCTCTGACATTTCTTTAAAATTTCCCATCCTTTCCCCTTCATCAGAGAATTACTCCTTACAGCTTTTGGTGTTGTGCTGAGCACTTCCTTCCCCACTCCTCTGTGATTATAGCCTTCCACCACGGCCAGCAGTTATGAAGTCTACCCTTTAATCAGCATTTGTCAATGTGAACCATAACCAAGGCTTTTCATCTTGTGGAGTTCTTAGTAGTGATGATGAACTGCCTAGGAGGACTGGCAATATTTTATTACTTCTCACTAGTATCTATTTTTAAGTGGAAATAATTTAAAGTTTGGATCATTTTGGCAGCCTTTCTGGTTTTCAAATAAACTGCTCAAAATATAAATCTATGTTTACAGAGAGACCTCCCATGGTGTTGAATATATTTTGATTACCTTTTAAATTAGAACAAAGCAGACTAGGATGTGGGCTTTTTTTTTCACCTAATCCTCTATAAAAAGTGTCACATAAAGTCAATTTCAGTTCTATGTTCCCTAAAATCAAAGATCTTCACAGATTCGTGAACTTGCCTTTATTCTTTATAAGGAGGGCAGACATGATTCCAAAACCACTTCTGACTCCTGTACTGAGTTTATAATAGCCCAAAGAAGAGGAAAGTTATGAAATGTGTTCCTGTGCTTCTATATAGAATGCAGAAATTAGCCAGATTAAAAGTAGTTGATGTAACAAGACCTTTAAAGATATAGGTTAGATCTAAGTTTTATACTTGGGCTCATAACAGGATTTCATAACTTAGTTCCTCAGTTCCTAAAATACAGGAAACTTGGCATAATAAAATTTCTTTCATTTTTGTTTCTTTAGTAATAAAACACTCTTATTTCCTAAAAGACAAACATATATGAATGCTTTGCTGTGCCAAGAAATGGTCTACATATTTTTCACAGTAATTATCTTATTTTAATATGTTTTTAAAAATTTTCTTATTGATTTCAGAGAGAGAGGAAGGTGGAGAAGAGAAAGATAAAAACATCAATGATGAGAGTCATTAATTGGTTGCCTCCTGCATGTCCCCCACTGGGGATCTAGCCAGAAACCCGGGCCTGTGCCCTGACCTAGAATTGAATCGTGACCTCCTGGTTCATAGGTTGATGCTCAACCGCTGAGCCATGCAGGCTGGGCTGTCATTATCTGATTTTATCTGAGATATTTCTGAGGAGTTTTAAGCCTGCTCCATCAGTTAGTCAAATTGGTGACTACTTGTCCCAGTGATATTATTGGAGTCACAATTTTCAACATCATTTTTTTTAATGGACCTTTAAAATACATAAATTTTTAAAAACTGTGACAATGTATCGTTGAGTTACTGTAGTTGAACTACAGTCAGGGAAACACAGAAAGGGACCTGACTGCCTCCTCTCTGTCCCATTGCACCTGCTCTACAGGGGAAGATCTTCTCCACCCTGAAACAAAAATCGCCTCATGTTTCTCAGTTTTTTCCTGTGACTCTAAAAATAAATAAATATTCCTCTCGTTTTTTAGTTTTGTTTTTTTTTTTAATTTTTCTCACCTGAGGATATGCTTTTTTTAAAAAAAAAAAAAGATTTTAGAGAGAGGAAGGGAGAGAGAGAGAAACATGGATGTGGGAGAGAAGCATCTATACATCCATCAGTTGCCTTCCACACCACCCGAGGGAATGGAGCCTACCACCTTACAGTGCATGGTACACCCTCCAGCCAACCGAGAAACACAGGCAGGGCTTGAGGGTTTTATTAAAATGCATCCAGTTCTTTCTCATAAAAAATGTTCAGTGTACTCTAAAGATTTCTTCCTCTCTCTCCCCAGCTTGGGCCAGTCCCAGTCTGATAAACATGTAGTTACAGATGCTTCTTTGTTATTCATTTCACCTCCTTCTTCATGATGTTGTTTTTGACCCTCAATGTCAGAAGACTGCATTAGGGAGAAGATTCACGAAGACCAGCAAAGCCTTGCGTGGCTGGTACACTTGTAAGTTGCACCAGGGTCTTCTCCGTGGCAGGTCTAGTCTCTGTTTTCTCCCTGGGTGTGTTTGTGGCTTTCTCCAAGACACTTCCTCTAGGTAATCCTCTCTCTGCCTTTCAGTTCCCTTGATGTGGCTCTGTTCCACCTGGGCGGCCTGTTGCTCTCCTGAGTTGCTCTGTGTAGGTCATTCTCCAGGGACACATCCCTTCAGAATGGCAGATGGGCTGCAGTGAGTTTCCTTGCATGAGCCCCTCATATTGTCCCCAGGATAAAGGGCCCCTCAGCTACCTTTCAATTGGGGTACAAGTCCTCTCTCTCTCCTTTGTGGCGAGGCGAACCATTCTAATTAGCCCCTTGCTTTTCAACTTCTCTTGGTGAGAATCACATACTAATCTCTGTATCCCCCAAACTGTTTTGGAATATATATCAATATATATTCTCTTGAAACCTCTTTCTTGCTCAAAGTAAGGGGGAACACTATACATGATTTTTCCATGAGAGACTAAAGAAAATAATGATTTTTCTCCACAAAATCCTCACTGTACCTAACCAAATACATATTTTATCTTCGTGGGTTAATGCCACTGGAACTGATTTCCTCATCTCTCAGGATATAAGGTAGTTATGGGTTAGTAGGTAAGAGCACTTACTGTGGAGCCAGGTGACTGGCCATGGTTCAAACCCTGGCGTTGCCACCAGCCTGACAAGTAACCATGAAAAAGTTCCTTAAACCCTCTGTGTCTGCCATTCTGATCTATCAGTGGGGATACTAACAAGCACTAGTGTTTTACCCTATCAAATAATATGGAAGTTTAACAAATGCAAAGGTCTTAGCACAGTTTCTGGCATATAAAAAGCACTCAAAAAGCACTAGCTATTACTTACACAACAATCTGGGTCCTAGTAGTATCCTCCGCCTTGCAAGCCTCAGGTCCAACTAGAAAAATATCTATTTCTGATCTGTTTCTGAGGAGATTTTGTTACATGAGGGTACTTGAGTGAGGCGCATTTATTATCATTCCTTCCCTGATTCCCAGATGCTTTGTGGTGGTTTTTAATAAATTATAAATATACAATAACAACATTAAAATAAAGCTACAGGCCACAATGTAATATAACTGACTGAGGTAAGATAATTATATCAGAAATGTAAGCCAATGGAATTTCTTCAATTTAAGCTTTAATTTTAACTTTGGACATAATGGAAGCCATAGTGACCAAAGGCAATATGACTCTGTGCAGTTCTCCTCTAACAAAAAGATAACACTTTACTGAGTTACTTGAATTTTGCAAAGATGGCCTAAGAGGATCTTTTTCTATAATGCTTCAAGTATAGAGAAAGGGGCATAAAGGGTAAAAAACAGTCTTTAAGTAGGCTTTTTGATACTTACGTCTTGAACATATGCAGAACTTAATATATAAGTGCTAATGAAATCTGGGATTCTCAACCTTTAGCACGTATAAGAAACAGGAATTAAATGCAGGTTCCCAGGCCTGTCCAGGAAGTAACAGGGCTGCAGAGGGACCAGGAATCATCTGTGGAACAAGCACCCCAAAGAGTTCTCTTGCAAAGAGGGCTTAGGCCACACACAGACACTCTCAGCAGAATGAGGGCAGACTGCTCTCATCTGGGACCAACCACTAAAGAGCCACAGAAAAGACCCCACTAGGAAGGTCGCATTTCAGTGGGTCAGACTGTCTTTGGAAGGTTCAGATCTCACTGCCATAGGCTTTTCTGTTATTTTCAGAATAAAACAGGTATTAACTTTTTCATGATGCATCAAATGAACAGACAGTGATTTAGTTATTCAGAGGAATAGTAAAATATAGATAAATGGGAAAGTATCTCAAATTGCAAAGTGTCAGTGTCTATTAGAAACATGAAAAGAGAGGGTAAAAAAGAAAATAACATATTACAATAGAAAAGGAATGGCTAATAAACATATGAAGAGATGTTGAAACGCATTATTATTAAAATAAATGTAGATTGAAACAATGAGATCACTTTTTAATCTATCAGACTGAGAATGGAAAAAACACATTTGTTAATGATTTCATAATGACAAGAGGATGGGGAAGAGGGCATTTTCATATACTTTTGTTGGAGAGAAAATTGCTACACTTTGTTAAACCAGATGTAGCAATATGGATACAATTTTATGAGGGCTAAATTCTGCCTAAGCTTAACAATTACACACCTAAAGAAATAATAGCCTAATGTGCAAAGATGTTCATCAAAGTTTAACAATGTTCATCCTAGATTTTATACTAAGAAAAAATTTTTAAAACTTAAACGCCCAACAATTGGAATTGGTCAAAAATATAATACTATTTATTACAATGGAATATTATGAAAATACTAAACACGATTGTGTATTTATGATATCCACAAAAATATTTAAATGCCAATAAGTTATAAAAGTTTATGCAAAGAAAAAAAAACCCAAAATGGATCACATGTGGTAGAAAAACATCCTGAGGGTTTTACATTAAAACGGTAATACAACTATTTTAGATAAAATGGATTTTAGATGATTTTTCTTTTATCTTTACCTTTTTTGATGCCTGAATTTATTATGAGGAAGTACAATTATATCTTTCTTTTTTAAAATAAAAAGTAGTTATATTTAAAACAGATTTATATGTGATTTGTGTGAACCTCAAAATACATTAATGCAGCAGCACAGCATGACGGCCTTCCTATGGGACCAAGAAAAACTAAATGTTAGCTGGGGTTATGTTTCTTTCTCTTAACTACTTCCTTAAAGATTCAGCTATTGTAGAAACATTTGGGAGTTATATAAAAATCAAAATTGAGTGCAAAGACATATTCTAACCTGTATTTTTAAAGGTACCATATAACTTTCTCAAGAAGAAAACATTCTGATCATTGAGGTACTTTCAATTTATTTTCTTCACTGCCTCAGGGATTTTCACGTAAAATAACTCTACCTTGAACAACCCAATATCTTAAAAAAAAATAGCACGTTGGGGATTTGTACTCTTCCAGTGTTATGAGAAGAAAGACAGTAAAAAAGAAAAAGAAGAAAAAAAATAATCACTCTTATTTTCGCTATCATAGTTTCTTGAACATCTAATTTTTGAATTTTTAGAAAACTCTTGAAAATCAGTATCAATACTTATTTTTTCTAGTATTTTCTGAAATACTAGAATTATGTTTTGAAGTAAATATTTGCCCTGCCACAATTTGTATTTGAGCTAGAGGATGTTTTGTCTTTGGTTAATTTATAAGCTATTTTATTTACCAGAAACCATCAGGCACAGTTGGGGATCACGATCATGATCATTATCAAAATTCTTTGTAGGCTGCTTTGCAATTTACAGAACATTTCTATACACAGTGCGTTGTTTTCTGACATCTTTGTGAGGAAGTATCATTTTTCTAGCAGAAATCTGAGTTAAAAAAAGGTAAAGCTATTTGTGTGAGATCTATTTACCATGTCAAGTCTCAGTATACTAGTGGTGCCTTAACAGCCTACAGTTCTTCATGTGGGGGTCATACAGTGTATAATTTACAAAAGAGACAGAAGATCTTAATCTCAAAAAATCTTGATAAGTAAAGTATCCATGGACCCTGTACCTGCAGAAAAAGATGAATGCTGGGGTCTTTGTGTGTTCCCAAAACCATAAGGGTCACCAAAAGAAAACCAAAATTAATTTTAAAATTTGCAGAAAGCAGAAGTAAAAAGCCTTTACATTCTAGCAATGAGATATACAATTTTGATCTTCTTTTTTAGTGACTAATGATATTCTGACTGGTATTATGGGTTTTTGACATGAATAATTCCAAAACTTATGATTGATAAAACAAATGGAAATCATTAATAAAACAAAAACTCAGCAATCAGTATGGAAATTACTTTGCAGACTGATTAGAGATTGGTGTTAATCTAAAATGTAGCTTTAGCTCCACTTCCCAGAAGCCTCAAAACTATCCAACTCAATATTTCCCAAAGGATAATTCATGACACTGGAACATTAAGAAGCTTCTCCTAAAAGAAATTTGGAGTTGAATATTTTTGAAAAACCCAGCATACAGCACTGCCTTTATAGCCATTCATGAAGAAAAGGAGCATACTATAGACTAATATATAAAGAAATTTTTACAACATGGATTGCCCAGAATTTTCAAATTCCCTCTCATAAAATCAATTTCTTAAATAAAACCTATTAACATTTCATGGAACCAAAGTACCAATATGTTATTGAGTCTCTTTTGCCAAGAAACTCAAACCACTTTTGAAACCATTAAAGAAAAATATCTGCTATAAAATATTTTGTTTTATCACAAATAGTTTGTGGTACTCACTTTAAATTATTTTAGATTACTGGAATTTCAACATAGTGTTCCAAAGTCAGTAGTTGCAGTCACTTAGGAGCAAAGAAGACATACACAAATTACTGTTGTAATAAATTACCCGCTCTGTTCCGAAACAAACATACCAAGACACAGAGGTAGTCACTGAAAGAAAAAGCGGTGTCACCCATAAAAACTTAGTTTTTAAATATCCAAAAATAGTGTACTCAAAAAATTTTACTTTTTAAATAATTAAAAAATTAAGTAAAATCCATAGCCAATATTTCCTTCATGAAATATTGATGAATGCCTGATAATAACCAATATTGGCTAACTTAGACTATTAGGATAATTTTTAATGAAACAAAAAATAGAGATTTCCTTTGGCGGAAATTGGTTTCTTTGAACTAAAGGATTAAGATGAATAATAAAAGCAAAAAGTTTAGAAGTAAATTCAAACATAATATATTTTGCTAATTTCTACTTCTGACAAGGTAATTAACCATATTTTATATACACATTCATGCACACACACATATATAGTAGAGTATGTTCTTAAAACAATTTCAGGAAATGAACTTCTGTTTACAGTAATTTTCCTAGTACACCTTTAAGTTCTAAGCATCTATTTAGCTCTTCTTGGTGCTACTCGCACATGTGACAGCCAGCTCATCATGAATGTCAGGCCTGCTGTTAGACAACCCTTAAGCTTAGAGATTAAGAAGAAAGCCAAGAAATTTCCCTGACATCTGTCATATTGACATGCCAAAATTAAGTACAGCCGGAAAGAAGTAAGAAATTCTGCCCCCAGAGTTAGCCCCTTGAGAAGACGAAAGATCAATCATGATGCCAGACATTCATCATGGGCGCAATAAAAAGTGTAACACTACCCAGCCATCCCGTGATGGAATTTCCCACAAAGGCAGACAAAGAGAGGAAGGATACCTGAGTGAGAGCAAATCTTTTTGGGCTGAGGCTGCTTCCAACATTTTCATCAAGGACCTTGAAGTTATCAAGGACTGGAAAAAACAATCCATTAGAATCACAAACGGGATCCTTTTGTGCATTTGGTCCTAAATAAAACCACAAATCTCGGTTGACATTTACCTACAGAACACGCTGTAAAATTATAATCACTGACTTCTGAGACAGACTTATAGAGCTTTACTATTTTCTCTTCATCTTATCTTTGGCAAATTGTTTATTCTCTCTAAGCCTCAATCTTATCTGTAAATGAGGGATCACTATCATTTCACAGGGATGTTATGTGGGGAAAGGTTATATATGTGAAGCGCTTAATACAATTATTGGCTTACAGTCAGCACTTCATAGCTGATGTCATTATATTATTGGCATTCAAGTCTACTTCTTGCTCAGTCAGAGTCCTAGGAAAACACCCCTCGCTCCTGCTATTTTGCTATGTGCTGTCACCCATGGATCATCAGTAGGCTTCCCCTAAACTTTTCTCCTCTCATCACCAATGGCTGGCCCTTCTGTATAGGACAGAGTAAATTTACAGCTAGACTATAAAAATATATCCTTATTTCTGGGGATGCCTGGATACCTGACTTTGGCTATTTTTCAAGATAAAACATTGGTATTTATAATGCATTATTTAAAGTACAAAATTCCTCATCTAACCCTAGAACCAATTTGTTTACTGATGGTTTTCACACAGCATAACCTATTAGACAGCCTGGCTTGGGTAGTGACTAGAGGGGCATAACATACTTCACTGGTAACTTCTACCTTAAGTTCTCCCAAAGCCAAGATTTACGGCCCAGCTCTTGGTGTTTCAATCTGGACGTGAAGCCCATCTCTATGTGAATTAGGACAGGAGGGGAGTTTGCTCCTAGATGTGTCTCAGACTCCCAGTGATTGCCTGTACTCTCTCACTACTTTACATCTTTTGTGTTGAAGTGAAAGTCATATATAATTAGACTCTGTGGAGTCTTCCGAATCCTTAAAAATATCCCAAATTGTCAGACTACCTAGATACAATCTCAGTTCCACAAATTACTATCTGTGTGACCTTAAGCAAATTATTCAACCCCTCTGTGTCTCAGTTTCCTCACCTGTAAAATGGCAATAATGTTAATACGTTCCTCAGAGGGTGTTAGGATAAGGCAACAAGGAAATGTATAAGAAGCACTTATGGCTGGGAACTTGTGAGTGCTAAATGGACATTAACATTATCCTCATAATTGTTTCTAATTTTTTGTTTCTTTCCCTAACAAATTTAGCTCTTAAGGGCAGATAAAATGCCTTAGTCATCTTCGTATCCTTAGTTTCCAGCACAGCGCTTAACACAAAGCAAGATCTGCATTATACTTTATACAGTGAATTGAATAGAGCCACGAAGAGTTTCAGAATATTGATTTATAATGTATCATCAATACATCTGTAATAAAATCTAAGCATTAGGGAGGATCTTGACACATGCAGAATAACTTTCTGACTGTAATACATCTTCTTAAGTCTCTATAGCCTTGAGCATGTAGCTGACATGCACACACTTCGTTTTACTGGCTGGTCCTCTTGCCCCTACCCCTAATTCACAACTAAGTTATTCAAAATAATAGTAAAAATATCTCCCTTCTTTTTATTCTTTCTTCCACAAATGTTTACTTAGTGACCACTACACACAAGTCCTGGAAGCTCAGAATTGAATAAGACATTTCTAATATCTTCTAGGAGTTCATATTCTCTTGAGCATTAGACAAGCAAATCCACCATTCAAATACATTGTGAAAAATAGTGTGAAAACAGTGTGAACCAGATGCTATAGGAGCACAGAGGTAGGTCAGGGATGACTTCCTGTAGATGCTGGGGTGGCTATAACCAGAGCACATTTTGTGGAAGATAGATTACAATGGAACAAAGAATGAATGGGAGACTATTTCAGGAAACTAGAATGTGAAAAGAAATGTAATGATTCAAAGTCGACTAGAGATATAAGACAAAGCCAAGGCACAGGGAACCAAAGAGGTTTTCATGATTTCTAAACCAAATAGCAAACAGTTGCTCTGACAAACCAATCAGCTCTGTACTGATTTGTCATAAAGTCTTCAGAAGCAGAGGGCAGTCGATACAGCACAGATTCACTTCTGGACTCTGCGGCCTCTTAGGAAAGTTCATGAAGCTCTCTGCATCCAAGTTGCTGCCCTTACAAGATGGGAAAATAACAAGCATACTTTGCAATGACTAAGTCAGATGCTATATGCAAAATGTCTTGGGAAGTAGGTGTCACATAAATGGTGGCTCTATTTTTATTGGGAAAAGCTATGCAGATTCCCAGAGTATCTGGCTCAACATGTTGGTCATGAACATACTCAAACATCTTTCTCTATTGCGAAGCCTACTTTCAAATAATAATAATTACTACTATTATTATTTTCCTTTGCAAAATATTTGAAGAGTTATCAAAAAAATAAATAAATTATCTTTTACCACATCAAATAAAATAGAAGTAAGAAAAAAAGCCCTAAACTAAAAATCATTGTATTTTAGGTGTTGATGATTAAAGGTAGTTTCAGGGGTTGTATTTTGTTTTTGTTTTGTTTTTTAATCTTGGGGAGGAGTAGTGGTTTTTTTCAAATTTGTTAAAAGAACAGAAAACACTGCACCTGAAAGAGGATTATTTTAAGAAAGTAATTTTCTGTTTTTTATATCTTTTCTATACTTCAAGAGGGCCATTAGTTGAATTTTACTAGTAATTTTATACAGTTTCCCTTTTTTTTTTCTTCAATCCATTAGATGGAAAAGGATTCTAGATAGGTCAAAGAAATACAACCTATTTGGGAGTAAACTTTGCTAGCATATTGGATATGCTTTGTAAACAAACCAATAATATATAGAGAAAATCAGTAAAAACTCATATTAAAATTATGTAACTTTAATTGACTTTTATGCCTTAGTAGTTTCCCATGTTACCATTATCAAATAAAGCCAGCCCTGCCTGAGTAATTAACTTGCTTGATTGAGGTAACTGGGTATAGCCAGGTGCTATACTTCATGTTTCCGATTCTAATATCTAATTCTTTTCACTGGAATTCCCAAAACCCGATATGTGTTTTTGACTTATAGAAGGAAATGGTAAATTCAGTACAGAGAAGACAAACTAAAGTATATCAAGGTTAGAGGTGAGAGTACTTTGGGTAATTTTATGATTATTAATTTATTTTGATTATGAGAAAGAATGAGGGAAAGCAAACTGAATTAATATTTCAAAACTTCATACTTCATAGAGGTATTTTTTGATTGAAAGGTTGTTCAATGAAGAAAAGCCTCCTTAATTTTATAAACTGACCAAATAGAGATAATACAGATAATATTTTTACCTTAAAGCTGACAATCCATCCCTATACCTGGCTTCATATTTTAATCCACTTGAAAGACTTAAAAAAAAAAAAATACTGATACCTGTCTCCGACCTCTTGAATATTCTGATGTGTTTTTTGGGGCATGGTGTCTGCACCAGGTATCAATAATTTTGAATATCTCTAGATAATCCTGACATGCAGCCAGGATGGGAAACTACTGCAAGTGATACTAAACAAGCCAGTGCTCACGTGATTTCATGGATGCCAAGTCCAGTGCCTGCACCATAATAAGTATTCAAAACATTATATTCCTTTACTCTTTCATGAACCTGAGTCTAATGATTCATTAAGTGATGCAATTAAGTTATAAAATTTAAAAAGATCGTATATGTTTAAAGAAGTCTGACTTTGACTTGGACATGAATTCTCTGGAATAACCAATAAATAAATAAATAAATATCTTGTTAATGCACTTTGTGATGGAACAATTTCATAATATTAAAAGTATGAAACCCAGGAACACTTTATGTTATGACTTTTTTCTTTTCTTTTGAAAACTCATTACACACTGCACTGTAAAACTCAGGAGGTAAAATTTTATTTTTATGTAATCAACACTGGGGCCCTATTTCATTATTTGCTGAATGATATTTTTCCTGTAATTTTTGAGAGAAGACGGGTTTTTCAAAATGTACAGTCAGAACTTTATTCTCTATATGCAAATAAAGGTAAATGGCCAGGAACTGTGGGATTATTACAATAATTGGTGAAATGGCTGTATTATTAAGGTGATGCTGAATAGAGATAGGAAAGAGCTAGTGACCTGGCTCCCAGTACTGACTTACTACCCCTAAAAGAAAATAATTAATTGTTCTTAGGCTTAGTTATTTTAGTTATAAAATGGAAATACAGATGCTTCATAAAATAATTGTAAGATTAAGAGTTTAGCATGTGGTATTACACAAGAGTTTGTCAATCTTCAAAAAAAAGTTTTCAGTTGCATATAAAAGAAAGTGCATCCAGTTTCTACCTGGTCTAGGTTAAGATTGGTTGTCCCTTGATTGCATTAGTCTGTTTTCAAATGCAGAAACCTTCTTCCAGGTACAAGAGAATTTTTCCTATTGTACGTCAAGCCTACAACACAATCAAAAGTCTGCTGAGAAAGGGTACATTTCCCATGATTTTAAAAATGTAATTGTAAAGAAGAAAAGTATTCATGATCGATCTTGAGAAAGTATCACAAAACTGAAACTCTAAAAAATTTTCCTGGAATACTTACAAAATTTCAAAGTATAATTTTACATTTCTGTGCAAACTATGAAAGAAAGCTTCATGATTACAAGCTTTTGATGCTTGTTTTTCAACAGCCACATGCTTTATAAATATGGGTATTTGAAAAGGAAATTTTCTCACTGCCAAAAATACCGTAAGTTTAATATACCTACATTCAGTCAATGCAGCAGCATCATTATGGCTGAAAAACATCATAATTTGAACCTTTTCAAACTTCACATCTTTAAGAAAATTACTTGAATTTACCCAGCTGGGTTTTATATGAGGTAATGGCTATCTTTTGATTTATGACTTGAGACAGTTGTCCCAAAGTACAATCTTAATTTTTTTAAAAAGTAACCAAGAAGTCCATCAATTACAGTCAATAAGTCATAACACAGACTATAGTTGTTGTTGTTTTAAAAATAAACTTGGAAATTTCTCTTATCTGGGTCATACTCAATTTGAAAGAAACACATGAGAATCATATTGGCCTAACATAATCCAGTTGGTCTCATAACCTGTTTCTCTCTGTAGACGATGCATGGTGCCTGTATTAGAGTCCCATGGCTGGTGCAACATTACTACTGCAAACATGGTGGCTTAAAACATCAGAAACTTATTCTGTCATACTTCAAGAGGCCAGAAGTCTGAAATCAGTATCACTGGGCCAAAATTAAGTTGTCAGCTGGGACACACTCCCTCTGGAAGCTCTAGTGGAGAATCTTCCCTTTGCCTCTTTTACTTTCCATATTATGGCTGCCACACTTCCTTGGTTTAAGGCACGTTACTCCAATGTTCAAAGCCAACATCTTCAAATCTCTCTCAGCTCCATCTTCGCATCTTCTTCTCTGTGCAGTCCAATCTCTCTCTGCCTTTGTCTTATAAAGGTACATATGACTGCACTTAGGGCTCACCATGATAATCCAGGATACCTCCATCTCAATATCCTTAACCATATTTGCAAAGCCTTTGCCATGTATGGTAATATTTACAGGTTCCTGGCATTAAGATCTGACGTCTTTGGGGACATTACTCAGCCTATACAGTGTCTAGTGGAATTGAATCCCTTTAAAAGTCTACTTTGGGGGGGGGGAATATCTTCTAATTATTACCTTCAGATGTTATTGTTGGAAGAGACATAAGTCACTATGCTGGTAAATATATGAGGAGTGAAGACTATGATTATGTCACTAACTTTCATGAAAATAAAGTCTCCACACTATTAACAAGCATAATTGGTGAGGTGTTTTTTAAAAAAATATGTTTTTATTGATTTTTAGAGAGAGAGGAAGGGAGAGGGAAAGAGAAAGAAACATCCATGTGAGAGAGAAACATTGATCAGATGCCTCCTGCATGCCCCGTACTGGGGACCCAGCTCACAATCTGGGCATGTGTCCTGACCTGGAATCAAACCAGAGATGTTTTGGTGGTGCATGGGGCAATGTTCAACCAACTGAGCCACACAGGCTGGGGCAATGAGAAGGTTTTATATTCTTGAGAACTTAAACCTCATCTTTGAAACATTAAAATAAATTTTTGGTACATTTTATTTTGTTTTTCTTCAAAATCATACAAGAAATAATTGTAGTTGGTTTTATTTTAATCACAGCAATTATGATAACTCAAAATACCCTGTTTGGGGCTTTAAGGGCTAAATTTAGAAATGGAGACTCACCCTTGTGAATTCTTTTCATGTGGAACAGGAAACACAGAGTATGCAGTTATAAATGAAACCGCCTTATGTTTTCCAGGTCTTTTAATTAAGACAGTAACATAAGGTTTTTAATAGCCATGCCTATCATAATTCATGAATACTCTATTCAGGAGTCATGGTCTTTTCTTTCTGTCTTCAATTTTTTTAAATCCCTTCTACTGACCTTTTAATAATTGCTTAATTAATACTCACTAATAATGATAACTGTTAAGTAGTCAAAAACTCAGTCCTCCCTTAAGAAACATAAAACACTGCAAGGAACTATAATTTCTTACTTAAGGCCATTGTATAATTTTTAAAGCTCTATCATTATTTAAATATGCATATTTTTATTATAATCAAATGTCTGTTTAATTAAAGAACTATGAAAAACTAAAGGAGAGAAAACAAATATTCTAGCATCTATTATACTGTTAAGTATACTAGAATTGAGACAATCAGAACACTATCAGCTTAGGGGGAAAAAACACGTTTCAGAAATTTATTTCCTAAGATAAAGAGAATATTGAGACAGTTGTAAAACTATAAATAGAGAAAGAAAATTTTGGCATGATGAGAATACATCACTGTTGGCAGCTAGTAGAGCCTAAATTGGGGAAATTGGTATTATACTAAAAATGGAGATTTATTCTTTTAATCCATGTTAACCACACATTTTAGTCCCAAACAGCATAGCAGAGGTCAAATGGAAATTGAGTAGTTCTTCAAAAGAAATACTTTACTATTATTTCCCCTGAGAATTTGAACAATGAATCTGTATTAAGAAAGGATTTCTTTAGACTTATGATTTGTGTACATGTCTGTATGCATGTTACACTTCAATAAATAAGCTTATGGAAATAAAAACTCTAGCAAAAACTTGTAAGCTTATAATTTAACTCTTTTTGCCATTGAATATTTAACATGTTTGTAATAGTAGTTTAAAGCAATTTTATATCTGCAATGTAATCTATTTTCAATGTAATATATTAAAATAACATAATATATTTTATAGATGTTTGACCTTATGTAAGGCGGGAAGATGCTATCTAAAAAGCCAAATTAGGTGAGAAATATTTCTTTCCATTTGATTACATTAAAATAGATGTAAAGATAGTGATGTTTTTGAGATAGTATGTTCACTAGTTGATTGAATCTTTAATGCTTTCAATGCCTTGCATTCAAATTTGGAGAATAGAACAGATTAAGTCCAAGAACTAAAGGATTAGTGTTTGTTTTGAGTTTCAAATTCATTTTGTTGTGGTTATTAATAAATTATTATTAAATGAGATTATTAAGGATTAAGATTAGAACTCAGGCCAAACTACTTCTCATTTCTGGACCTAAGCCCAGGGTGGGGATATGTGATTTAAACACAGGGGCATTATGTATGCCCTATTTCCCATTGGGATATTTAATTGGGCAGTGCCCTATACTCCTGTGACTGGACCATTAAAGTAGTCAAGGCAGCATGGCAGGTTGAGACAGAGAGTAGGCTTAAGACAGTGTTGGCTGATACCACAATAATTTACCAGGAGCCTCTAGTTGGAGACACAGAACAGTTAAAGGACCTGACACTTGAAAAGAAGCCAGAGGTAGGAAAGAGGAGGTTTCAGATACAGGACCTGCCAGAAGGAGACAAGAGTCTCAATGTTAACAGCTTTAAACCTGCCTGAAAGATGAATCGGTCACACCCTAGCTGGTGTGACTCAGTCCTTAGAACATCGCCCTGTCACCAAAGGGTTGCAGGTTCAATTCCCAGCCAAGGGCATGCGCCTGGGTTGCAGGTTTCTGGGTTGCAGACTTGTTCCCCAGCGCCTGGTCGGGGCAGGTGCAGGAGGCAACCAATTGATGTGTCTCTCTCACATTGATGTTTCTCTCTCTCTCTTCTACTCTCTCTGGAAATCAACGGAAAAAAATATTCTCAGGATTAACAACAACAACAAAAAGATGAACTGGCCACTGAGCAATGTCTAGGACCTCATAAGGGAAGCTGGGCAGTGCAGGGGAAGCCAGATGTATATGAGAAGACAGCCATCCACCTGAGCCTCCAAACAGCACTCATGGAAGGAAGTGTGAGAGGAAATTCTCTTCAAGAGAAAAACCATCCTTCATGGATGAATTAAATATTAATACTGAATCAAAATGATCACTTCACATTTTAAACTAAGGGCTTTTAATTCGAGCATTTAAGCTCCACACTAACCACAACCACATTCATAGGAATTAATAGAATTCAGGGAAAGGTGAAAACATTACAGAAAATAACATTTCCTTCCTTTGCATGCTTTATTTGAGTGTAAATTTAGATGTTTACATATTTTTTAAAGTTATCTATAACAGCAGTCTTCAAAGTGAAGTGTGCATACATGTAAAAGTTCATAAAGACTTCCGAAGAGATACAGGGTTGTGATACTTTTTACAGGAATCGGTTTTAGACCTACAATTCCACATGTAATCACTCTTTCTAAAACACATCTCTTTGAAAATGCATCTGGGGTCAAGATTTCTTGTACTTCTCCTCTCCCACATTACCTTCCCTCCCACCATACAGTCACAGGCCTCCTCTCACCTAAGTTTTATCTAAACATGGTGTACCTCTCTGCAGTGGGAAAACCTCCAGGACACCAGCTCAAAGCATCAGTCTCTGTGAATCCTCCTGAAGGCATAAGCTTGTGGTAGATGTCTTTCTTTATATGTCTGTTAAGAGTAAATTCTGACATTGGAAATTGGAACTTTTGGTCCATACTTAGAATGTCCTGAATACAGATCAACTGGATGGATGGAGTGATGGCAATGTTCATTTTAAATACTCTCTTATCCTAGAATATTGTCAAAGAATGCTCCTAGCGGAAAGTTCATTTTGCCAGTAATAATTTTGTTTGCCCTCACTTCCCTGCTCCACTCCTTTGTGCTCTGCTGTGCATTTTTATTAGAGCCAGGGCCCCCCTGTAAACTACATTTTCCAAACTCCTTAGCCAATTCCCTTCCACTAGTGGGACTCAGGAAAAAGGAACGTGGGAAGATAGGAAAAACGCTCTCTCACTGCCCACCCCTGTAGAGAGGGCAAAGCTAGATGTGCAATGCTCTTTTGCATTTCAGGTACAGAGCCCCACCCTTAGCCCGAGCACAGTGCTCAGAGGCCCTGAGAGTTCCAAGCACCTGCATGGGTTTGCCTCTTCTCTGCACTGGCTCCAGGAAACCCTTCCTCGTTCTGAGCACTGATAGCCTCATATTCTTCCACCAGCTGTGATCATTTATTTCTGCAGTTAAAGTTGAAGGTGTTTCTCTGTCCTGCTTTTTCAGGCGTTTTCATATCTACATAATCAATTATCTGCATGAAATTCTTTATGACTGGGTCCTGACAGAGAGCAAAGCAGAAAGAGCATCAATATGAAATATGAAAGCTGGTAGCACCAGATTTCATTCAAGGCAGCAACTCACATCCAGACTCCATGCCTTAGCCATCAATTGATCTGAGAACTGCACTTCTAAAAGGTATGCTGAGAAATACAAAGTGTTAGCAATGTCTGACGTTCTGCCTTGGAATACTCTCAGTAATGAGAAAGGCCCTGGTGAGTTGCCTCATTGAGCAACGTCTCAATTTTATCTGCATATTTTGCATGATTTCAGGGAGGAGTTGAAAATTTCCACATTTTATCTCCAACAAACTGTGCTAAGTTTTAAAGTAAAACATTGGCGGTAACTTAGTTTAATATTATCTTGAATATTCAGGATATGAGGAGAAATATTTGTAATAAATTGTCAAATGACTATTAGATACTAAGAATTCATATTCTTTCTTTTTTTTTTTTTTTTAACTAGGGCCTAAATTTCAAGTTTACTATCATTCTTGACTTCTCTATTGAGTTATTAACTGTTTGAGAAAAAAGTGTCCCTTGTCTAGGTTAATTTCTGCATTTGTACTAGGAATCACAGTCCTCATTACTTTGGTAAAATCTCCCTGTATCTCCCCTTCTAAACTTTTACTTTTCCTTTGGCCCCTATAAATAAATATACTCCAATTTATACCAGCTAAAAATGATAATGACAATGATGTTAATAATAACAATAGTAATGATGATAATGAAACTCTCCTAGCCCTTCCGTCATTTCTCTTTAATTATATTGCCCCCCCCCCCCCAAGGTGAGCATTCTTAAATGGGTTGTCTGCATTTGTGGCTCTATTAATTCATGTCTATGAAATATGGCTTTCCCTTGCACTGTGACTCTTTTTGCTATTTTATTACATTTGGTTCTACTGACAAGTTTTGTTCTTGAAACTATTTTCTGTTGAGGCTTCCAAAACAATCTTTTCTGCTGTTTATTTCATTTTACCTCTGGTATTTTCACTGTGATTCCTTCCAGAGCAACTTTTCCTATATCCACCCTTAAATTGTTACTTTTCCTAACATCTTCTTACATCTCCTCTTCTCACATCATATGGTCTCCCTAGGCAACATCATGGATTCAATTACATGAATGCTGAAGATTTCCAAATCTTTATATCCTGTCCAGTCACCTGTCTTCCAGATCTCTTTATGCAACCACACATTTGGTTGTACTATCTGGTTTCCCTGTAGAAATTAGAATTATAAATAGCTAACATCGAATTAATTATCACTTCAAAAGCTTATGCCCAACTCAGTGACAAGACCCATCTACTTGCCCTAATCAAAGATCTAGAAGTAATCCCTAATTTCTGTATATTTACTCTCCATTTAAATACACACTGAGTAGTGTTTATAACTGTAACTTATAATTGTATTGGTACAGCAATTTAATGGAGAAAGAACAGTCTTTTCAACCAATGGTGCTGGAACAACAGGACATTCACATTCAAAAGCAGAAAAGAATCTATACATTGATCTTACACCTCTCACAAACATTAACTCTCAATGAATCATATACCTAAATGTAAAGCAAAAGACTATAAACTTCTAGAAGATAACATAGGAGAGAAAATCTTGGCCAATAATAATGCATCAATTTTGGTTCATCGGTTTTAGAAATGTACCACACTCATGAAGATGTTTATTAAGAGGGAAAGCTGGGGTTCAGACACCATAAGGAACTCTCAATACTTTCTGTTCGATTTTTCTGTAAACTAAAACTACTCTAAAATATAGTCTATTAATTAAAGAATGCTGAGCTGTCACTTAAATCTATTCCTTAATTCCATCCCTGCTGGCAATTCCTTTATTTACACCCATGTTAAAGCTCACATATATTGCTACAAGAGCCTTCCATCTAGTCAGTTTGCCTTTTGTTCATTCAACTTAAATCCCTCCTCCACACTGCTTCCAAACTGTGTGCTTCTAAAGACATTTTTCTTTTCTCTTGGTAAAATCTTTTCAAGTCTTTTAGGATCCCCTGATTGGCTCACTCTTTAACCCATGTGGTTTTCATCATCTAGCATCAGTGAACTAATTACAATTTTGTTGTGCTGTTTTGTTTGTGACATCCCCTAATCAACCACCCACCTGTACCTAGCACCCCATCTTTCAGATAAATTTTTCCAAAATATTAACTTATCCTTTCATCCCTGTGTTCTTCTGAATTCTGTGTTGGAATCCTTGGTTTTCTCATCTGCTTGCCACATAGGCTAGTGTACTCAAGGGCAAATGCCATGGGCTTTTGTCATTTTCCCAGTTGCATATCCATCTTTATTTTATATTACTAGGATGTAGAACAGAGTTTGGTCCAAATAGAAATGTAATACATCTAATTTCAGTGTATAAACTAATTTTTTAGTTTAAACTAAAACAAATGATTTATGGTATGGTAGGATATATAAATTCTCTTTAGGGACTGAGTGGCTAAATATTATTTTTCATTTGCTATAAGAAAATAATTAACTAAGGAATAACAATGGGGAAGCTCAGAGGTGCTAATGATTCTTGAAAAAGAGAGTATAATGATTAGGTTTGGAGTAAAGAGATGAAAAGAAAGACAAGTGATGGAAGACTAAATAGTTATACAAAAATATGGCAATCAGAGACTGTGGAAGGAAAGTGCCCATGAAAATAAAATCAGAAGGTAAGACTAACAAAATTTGATGGTTCCTAGTGACTGGGTCCAAGGGCCTGTGTAATGGCCCAGATTCTGCAGGGAGATCAGTAACTAGTAATGGGGCAGTTGATAGCATGCTGAAGCACTTGCAGAAAAAGCTATTCCCTTTAGAAAGAGATTTCATTTAAAATAAATGAACATCATGATAGAAAATTTAATGTAAAGTTAGGATGTTTGGGCTATTCTTACAACTCTTTAGAACAGGCAGTTCTTTACTCTCTCACAGTATTCGTATTTTTACATCAATGTGCTGGTATAACAAATAGACAATAAAATACCTCATAAGCATTATGTTTTCATTTAAAATAGGCAGGTAAATGAAATAATCATATTGTCAAACTGTCTGCAATGATCCAAGTATTCTCCCAGTTATTACACCTAATGCATGATTTATTTCAGGTCTATTAGTAGATTAAAATATTTTCCCCTTTATTAATGTTCTCTTAGTAATTACACCCAAACATGATTTCTTTGTGCTCATGAATAGACTATAACTATTAGTTGGACATTTTTTCTCCAATACTAATGACACAATCTGCAGGAAAGCCTTTATTTATTAAATATATCTATGATTTAAACTTAACAGCAATTTATGAGTTATTTTTCTCTTCTTCCTCCAGTATAGTCAAGCAATATGTCTCTATTAGCTTCTTTCTCCCTAGCCTAGATTATACATAGCTTATTCTTTCTAACTCTTGGCAACCACTTTTTTGTGCGGACACATTTCTCCGCCCTCAGTCATTTCCCCCCTTCCTTCCTCAGTTATTTTTACTTAACCCTTTGCAATTTGTCTTCTGCCAGCCTTTCTACAGAAATGGTTCTCTAAAAGGTCACCACTGGCCTACATCTTACATCCTATAGAACCAGTCTCCTTGACCTTCTGTGGCATTAGGTAGACCATTAAAAATGTCTGCTGCATTATTACTGTATTTTCAAATAAGTATGATCACTTTTCCAGAGATGACTTTATGAGACTGCTTAAAGAGAGTAAAAGCATTCTAGGATAGGGAAAGGTTTTTACAAGCAAGGTCCTTTAAAGCCCATATCTGAAAATTATTCTATAACATTAAAGTATTAAAGACAAAGGTTTTTTAAATTTTTTTTCTTCCTTATTTCTTTCTTCATGGTTCATCCCTCTTTGGAAGCCACTGGCCCCATCACAGTTTTCATTCCTCTTCCTTCTAATCCCCTGAAAGGCCAGCAGGGCCTGAGCTCTTCTCTCCGTACTTTCTGTCTGAGATATAAGCAACCCATCCTAGCTCTCTAGCTCTCTACAGGTGAAAAGAGATAAAAGCAATGAAGCAACTAATTAACTTCATAATGACATAACTCATGCTCACTAACAGGTGAAAGAGAGGAAATAGTCAAGCTCTTTTCATCTCCAGTTATTTATGCCGATGTTCCATTTCTCGTATTGCATTCTATTGTTATTTATATCAGTTCACATGTTTTAGGATTGCCTCCTCTTCCCTCTCCAGACTTAGCCCCTTCTTTGGCTTCCTGCTGTGATAGTCCTTGGGAATCAAGATGTTTCTTTCTATAGCTCCAGACAAAATGACTCACACTACAACTTTGTGATACTTAGCTCTTCACCCTAATCTGGGCACATCCTGGGAAGGGTCCACTCTTTTTCTCATCTCAATTCCCCACCCCAAATGCAGTCCTCAGGTAATTTTCAGATTAATTCCAACACCACTTAGTAATAATTGAAAGCTCTGGGAACTTGCCTCTGACCTTCTCCGTTTGTCGCTTTTGTATAGATAAAGTCTGAGGCACAGGACAAGACTCTTCCATTCTCTAACACTTCCAAGTGAATTCAAATGTGTTCCAAGCACCCAGGTTCATGGGGGAGGGAACAAAGTGCAGTGACCACACTGCATTTTTCCTTCTTCTTCCCAAACTATCCGTCCTCACCCCCACTTCTCTCCAGCTCAAAGGGTCTAATATCTTATCTGATAGCAAGAAAAGTGATGGTTTTGTCTATTCACATGCATCCCCTAATCCATGTATAACTTCTGTCTTTTAAACTTAGATTCTTAAAAACATAAAGTCTTTATTCTCAGCTATGGATACTTTCTAAGCATTAGGAGTCATTCTATGGAGCTACTAATAAGGGACCATCGGGCTGAAACAGGAAGACTGGAAAATATCTCATCAACTTATATTTCACATATCACTTCATCACAGATACTTCACACACATGCAAAATAATACAAATGTATTTAACAGTAGTGATTAATATAATATAAATTAATTGGAAATGATCACTGAGTTTATTTTAATTAGTATATTCTGAAATCAACACACATTAAGGAAATCATCACCATCATGCATGATTTTAAAAACTGATTCTCAATATCAAAGGGATTAAAAATCACCGTACTAGTGAAATTCATAAACTTATTATATGAATTATAAACAAAAAGTGGTTTACTTATTAACTAATATTTAAAACTAGCAGGTCAGTTTCCATTATGGACTGCACTCTTTAAAAAAATTGGTCATTTTCTTTATTTTACTTTTAATACCTATGCCTTTAACAACGATAGCCCTCTCTCCACATAGGTTCTTTACACACTCTGTTGACAACTCCTCATGAAGATTTCTAGTAGGAATCATAGTCATCAAATCCCTGCAGCTTCAAAACAAAGTACAGTAATCATCTATACCCTCCGATACCCTGGTGTCTTCATTATCTATGTTCAATGATATCACCTGCTTCCTGCAATGATATCACCTACCATCCTGCTTGAAAACCTGGTATATCTTTTGTTCCCCTCTCTAATCCTTCCTCTGTATTCAAGTGGCCCTATTTGTCATCATATAAAACATAGCCCTGAAATATAACCTCACTGGCGGAATTCTCCTACCACCCTCCCATCCAGCCTTTTAGGCCTCATGCCTGCATCGCTACAGCTAGCTTCTACCTTGCCTTCCTACCTTCCAGCCTCTCTCACTGGAAGTAATGGACTTTGAGAATACAAAGCTTTTTTTAAAATTTTAAATCTCATCGCTGGGATTTGAAATACCTTTTAACTGTATTACCAATTATTCATTCCAAAGTCTGAGAGTCAAGTTTCTCAGTGAGGATTCCCCTTTCCTCACCTAAACCTCCCGTTTCTCTCTATGTGAACCCTCTGCCTCAGGTTAGTCTCCCAAAGCATCCATGATGATTTCCCCATCCCTCTTCTTAGGTTATATATCTTGTCTTAAGAACATTTTCTTTGTTTTCCCTCATTCTATTTCTATATGTTCTTAAAACCTGAGTGTCACTTCTCTGACATCTAAATGCAAAATTGAATGGTATAAAGCCGATAGACTATGAATGTCCTGCTTTGTCTTCTGATTTAAAACACTGAGCATGTAGCATGTAATATTAAAAGTCACTGGTAATGCTGTTACACAGACATTGGTTCCCCAAACATTGAATAATTATATAGTTTCACAGAATACCTCAGGATAAATGGGAATGCTTTTAACACCTGTTCACTGAGAAAACAAAAATAAATAAATATTAAATTATATATCATAAATATATTGTTTGTTTTGAATGAGTAGATTCAGCAAGTTTTTCTTGAGTGCCTACCTATGCTGGGCCTCATGCCAGGTACTAGGTGTAAAACAGGGAATAAATCTCTGCCCTCTTGGAACTTACATTCAACTTAGAAATTCTTTTAAGTAAACTTGTAATACTTTATACAAATTAAATGTGAAAAACAATATAACTTTGACACTACATTTATACCAGCTAGTTAAAATTAATTACCTCTGGTTTTACATACAAAATTAGTAAAATGTTATATACATTTTCCTGTTATGGGAAATTGAACATTTTATTCCTTTTGTAAATGTGAGTGAAACTTCTTTATAGACTTAAAACTGAAAAAAAAATTAAGATTTTTGATTATTGTAACTATACATGGATTTTATATTTAAAGGGAAGTGGCTATTTATAGTCACCATTAACACTAAGCTAAATTTATCAAGTAGGGACTATCATAATGAGTTTTATAAATATAGCAATATTGTCATAAGTGAAGTATATCTGATAATAATTCAATACATTTACCTCCAACAGGTCTGTCTGAATGTCAACCTTGTCAAACTGGTGATAGGTGCACCAAGCAAGGAGCTCAAAAGCTGAGCATGCCTGCTAGAGGAGCTGGTGGGTAAAATGAATACAGATTATTGAGTTTTGCTGCAGTGGTTGTGAGGAAATGAAATGCCTTTGAATTATTTTGTGTGCATCAAAACTGCTACATTAGAGGATTTTATTCTGAAATTGCATTGCCTTTTATATTCTATTAATGAATTCTGCTTTGAAGAAAAATGATTAAAATAGAAAGAACATATTTATTTCTGAGGGGGTCTTGATATGAATCACATTTCAAGTTTTCTGATGAAATAGAGGCAAAATGTGTATCTAAAACCAATATAAACCTGATATGTATACCATACATATGATATATAACCTTGAAACTACCTTGATAACATGGTTTATTGTTGTCATTTACCTAAGGAAAAGTATGTTAATAAAATATATGTGTTTGAACACTGGTTTTATTAATCTGAGGTTATTTAAATGTACATTGTTAGATTCTACCTGAATTCTAGGCTTCAGAATTTACTGCTTCTTCCACATGAAGCTATATGATGCAACATCTAAAGACTGAGGCCTCTTCTAGAAGCAAGAGAGTAAAGATATTTGTGTGCATCCATCTGGGGATCTTCATGAGGTCATCCTTGCAGATAGTCCAGCCTGGATGCCATCGTCACCCAGTTACTATACCCAAGATGCTTCTGCTTTCCATCTCTGTGTCTGACCCTTGACTTTATAACTTGCCTAACACTTTAAAACTAGGTGTCTGCCTTATTTCTGACAGTTTCCCTGTGTGTTATATCGTACCTCAGAACCCCAGCCCAAACCCTACTGAGCATTTTCTCCCATGCAAAGTTCTTTCAACCAGAAAATCATGGACATGCCTTGGTCCTGAACTTCTCATCACCTCGCCCACTATCAAATGCAACACTTCCATTGTAATGGTTTGACACCCATGATGATGCCCATGGTCTGCCTAAACTGCCACCTCCTCTTGATTGTCACATCTGAATAGCATTTTCCCTTCACTTCACTGAATCTTTTCCCAGCCTCTGGAACTGGATTTATTTCCTAGTGGCTGTTAATTCCCAGTGAGCAAATGGATTTCAAAATATGTCTTCACACATGCTAGACATGTCTGTCATGCAAATTGGTATTTTTGAGAAAATGTTTTGCATCTCTCTCCCTTCTTTTTACCATTTTTTTACATAGTAGTCTTTAGATCATCATTTCAAAAGAGGGAATTCTAGGTTTCAAGTTATGATACAGCAATAGAGCAGGTGCTTCCCAAGTCTCAGCTCTATGATCTCACCTTCTCAGGTGTTCTCAAGAATGAATTGTCACAGCCAACATAAGGCTCTTCATGAGCCTCTTGGTTTTTCTTAAACATAGCATACCCCATGATACCTTTAAAAGTTGCATATATGATATAAATATTCAAATATATATAATGGTACTGAACTATTAAACTACATTTTTCAGTTAAGACTTCAGTTCAGTTTCCTTGTTAAAACATCACAGGTAAATTTTCAATATGGAGTTCTCATCATAGCCACAGTCTATTGCTTTGTTCTTTGTACATTTCTGAACAAAGTACAAGGTACAGAAAATAAACAATACAGGCAGTTCATTAATAAATATCTCAGCCAGTATGTTTCCTCACATGTTTCTGAATGGGTTGATAGAATTAAGGCATCTCACTTGAGAGAGTGTGTCAGCCACATTTATGTTTTACTATAAGGACAAGTCAATTTATTTATGATAAAAGATTGTGGAGGGATTAGTTTATCAATGTTCATTATGAACAGGTGTAAAAATATAAAGTTCAATGGAGTTTGGGCAGGTATCTGAGCTAGTAAACACATAAATACACCTAAAATTATATAACCTGGAAATTTACAGTTTAGAGTCATTGGTTTGCCTCCTTTATCCCATTTGGTACACAAAGGTGGAAAGTTCACATTTTTTTATATAATATAAGGAATATGTTGTATAGAAAGAGCATGGAGTTAATTTTTTTTAATTGATTTGAGAGAGAGAAAGAAAGAAAGGGAGAGAGAGAGAGGAAAATAAAAAAATATTGATTGGCTATCTCCTGCATGCCCCCTACTGGGGATTGAGCCCGAAACCTGGGCATGTGCCCGGACTGGAAATAGAACCAGCGACCTGTAGGTGCATGGGACTATGTTCAACCACCTGAGCCACAAGAGCATGGAGTTTAAAGTCAGACAGACTAGAATCTGAATCTGAAGCCATTTAATAGCTGTATAACTTTAGCAATGTCATTTAGCTACTCTGAACCTCAGTTCCTTCATTATAATAAAAGTTACTATAATGCTTTTTGCTTTGCACAAATTAGTAAGCAAAATATAGTGATTAAGAACATGGCTTCTGAAGGCAATTGGTGCTCAAATTTAGGTTTCGTTTCTTACTGGGCATGGCCTCAATCAAGTTACTTAACTTCTAAGTTATCTTGAGGCTACCACCCTACCCCCACCTTTAAAACTAAAATCTAAATTGTTCCTTGTTTTCACCTCAAAGGATTTTTGTAAAGGATTGATCTAGGTAGTATATTTAAAGTGCTTGGATCAGTGTCTCAGCTAGTTTTCAAAAGCATTAGCTATAAGCATTACACTATTATGTAACTTCTGAATGTATCTTTTAAATGCTAAATATATAACAGCTCAATATGATGAAGTAAGCACAGCCTTATCAAAGTACATAGTTTTACTGGAATGTTTTATAAGCAGTTTATACAAAGAGAGGGTGGTGCATTTGTAGTAAAACAAAATGAATTTCCTGCAAGAAGACTCATCATAAAATAAATCAGAGTTTGCATCTTTGTGGGACTTCCAACTCAATAAAACCTCTTACAAATTTAAGTAAGTGAGAATATTTCTACAGTGATATAATTAAGTTTTGTTCATTTTTTCCCCCACTGTTCTGATAGGCATTCTATCTCTTTCAATATATAAACCATTATTGTGTTTCTATTAGTTTCTCATTAGGTTTTATTTGAATTGATGGCTTTTGTGATTTTCTGTAATAACTTTCAAACTATATACTGATTGAACTGCTGATTCATTATTCTATTTAACACAGAGTGGTTCTTTGCTCCTAAATTATTTAATATTTGTCTTCATTTGAGTTGATTGGTGCCCACTGGCACTCTTCCTCAGACCCACTTCTCCCTGAATCGGGTGTCAATGTCCTTCATTATCTGCTCTGCTTCCAATTTCAGCTTCATTTGCAGACCCAGAAATTTTGTTTCAATGCCTTTATTCAACTCATTTATGTATATTGTAAACATCTGTGCTGCTGAAATTGATCTGTGGCCCAAGTACAAGAAAATTCAGCCTTTGAGTGAAAGGAGCCAGTAAGAATGAATCATGGAAACAGTGTGTGCTTTGCTGTGAAGCAGTCACTGTTGTGTTTCAAAGTGCTTGAAAGGCAAGTGGGGAGGACTGAAGGGAATGAAGGAGGGTGAGGTCCACCAGGAGATGCAGCTGCACATTCCCTATTAATTTCAGTTGGGGACTCAGCATAAACCTGAATACAGGATTTAGCCTGAAGCAACCCGTGAGGCTTTCAGAAAGTCAGTCATTGCAACTGAAATGACTTTCATAATAAGCAAAGACTAAGGATCAAAAGTGCTATGGCTAAAATCTAAGGAGGAAATCATTCAACACTGCAGGTGTGAGGGGGATCTGAGGACCTGAGGATAGTGTCTCTTGGGAAAGCCTATCACTGACCAAAGTACCGGTTTCCCATAATTTCAACTTGGTTTCATTTTATATAGACATAGTTCCCTAGAAAGGGCCTGTCTGCCAGACATTTAGATTAAAATCAACTAATGAATTAATCGACTTAGAAAAAGTACACATATAATAAAAATGACCTGGAAGCCTACATTCAAAAAATATAAATGGAATAGATAATGTCGGTTTCTTAAATGAGACAGGAATAAGATGGCTTTCTGAAATTCCACACTTATCTTTTGAGCTGGGTTATCTTAAAATCAAGAATTGCAAAAAAAAACCCCACAAAAATACCACCCATTCAAAAACAATTTGGGTAGCAGTGATGGCGAATATATGACTTCTCATGCCACAATGCATAGGATTATTTTGGAATCAAAAAGGACCACAGAAGACAACCAAAAAAGGCTCTAAGCAAAGCCAATGAAAAGGAGCATTTGATGAGAACTACTGGTTAACACCTGCCTCAAGATCAGTTCTCCCACAGTGGCCCTCCAATCCTTACACAACTGTTACCTTCATGGTTCCTTTCTGCCTATCAAACTTCTCTCAACCTTTATTGTCCTTGCCTAGTGACACTGTGAATTTCCCAACCTACATTCTGTTCTTGCCTGTATCGCCAGAACGGCTATACTTCTTCCCAGTGTTCAGTTTGACACTAATTGTCTGGTCAAGCCTTAGATTAGTCCATTTCTCATTTACTGGGATATTGATTTTCAAACTGAGTGCTGCAGAGATGAATTCTTGATGAGTCCCAAAGAGAAATTGTAGGGGAGCTGCAAAGGTTTTACCAAATATATTTTTGCAAATATTTTTAAAGAGTTTAAAAACATGAAAGCAAAAAAAATATAAATGTAAATGTTTTGTACATCAAATTTTAACATGTTGGAATTCTCATTTCCTAACTTTTGTAGTTACCTGATAATTCAGTTTTGTGCAAAATTGGTTACAGAGTTTTTCCTGTCTTCCCATAGCATGTAAACTTTTGTAAATTTGTCACATATTAAGAAGACATAATTTACTCTGATATTTGTCTTATTTCATACTTGTGCATATCTGTTTAACTGTTGCTTTAATACCAGGCAAGGCTCATATATATTTCATGACATGCTCTCATTTTGGCAATTATGTACAATAGAACACATTGTATTGAGACAACAGCACATTATAAAAATTTTCATGTTTATGTTTTTGGGGATTACTTATTTTCTAGTGTTTATATTTATGAAAAAATACAGTCCATGATGGATATTGCTAGAAATTTAACTTTGAAATAAATAGTGTTCACTGCTGCTCCCCTCTAAAGCTTTTCAATCAGTTTAAACTGAATCATATCCAGAGACTACAAAGCAAACTATCATTGTAGGAATATTATCATATCCAATTAATTTTTTTTTAAATCCTCACCTGAGGATATTTTTTCCATTGATTTCCAGAGAGAGTAGAAGGGAGGGAGGAGGGGAGAGAGAGAAAGAGAAGAGAGAGAGAAACAGATTATGAGTGAGACACATCGATTGGTTGCCTCCTGCACGCACCATGACTGGGGGCCCGGGATTGAGACTTGCAACCTAGACACGTGCCCTTGACCAGGAACTGAACCTGAGACCCTTCAGGGCGAGGGCTGAGGCTCTGACCACCAAGCGGCCGGGGCCAGGGCTGCAATGACTTTTTAATGTGAATGTTAATTTATCAATACTTGTATAAACAAATAAAATAGCCCAGCAGGCCTGGCTCAGCAGTTGAGCACCAACCTAGGATCCAGGCGATCGGGGTTCGATTCCTGGTCAGGGCACATGCCTGGGTTGCGGGCTGCAGCCGATCAATGACTCTCATCATTGATGTTTCTCTCTCTCTCCCTCTCCTTTCCTCTCTCTGAAATCAATAAAGATATATTTTAAAAAAAAACAAAAAAAAACACAACAAATAAAATAAAGAGCTAAACTCATACTGAAATTGACATAAAAACGTAGTCATCATTTATGTTTTCACAAAAGGACAGACTGGATCTGTATAAATAAGGCTTTGTTATTAGTAAGAATTATACTGTGGGAAAGGAGGAGAGTACCCCCCAGTCAAAGTCTGAAAACTACTGCTCCTCAGTTAAAAATACATCAAAATTCCAGGCTTTTTAAAAATACCGAAGTATATCCATGATATCCTCCAAGAATTGTTGTAGAGACAGCAGGACAGCAGTGGAGGAGGCCCCTTGGGAACTAACAGGAAAAAGAAGACCTCGATACTTAGAAAGGATGTGAAAAGGGGGCCTTGTTATTCAGAAAACTTAAGGCCATTGGAAAGAGGTGCTGATATAATATATTTTAAATGAGGTCAGACATCTATTTTTTCCAGCTTTATTTAGATACAATTGATACATAATATGTAAGTTTAATGTGTACAACATGATGATTTGATGCACATACATATTGTGAAATAATTACCACATAGGGCAAGTTAACACATCCATCACTTCGCATAATGACAGTTTTTCTGTGTGTGGTGAGGACGTTAAAGGTCTACTCTTTTAGCAACTTTAAAGTATATAATAGAGTATCCTTAACTATAGTCACCATGCTGAATATTAGATGACCAGAATTTATTCATCTTATCCATTTGGAATTTTGTACCCTGTGACCAACATGTGCCCATTTCCTCTGCCCTCCAGCCTCCGGGAGCCACCACCCTGCTGTCTGTTTCTGTGAGATTATATATACATATATATATAATCCTTCCATTTGCAACAACATGGGTGGATGCTGAAGGCATTATGCTAAATGAAATATGTCAGGCAGAGAAAGAAAAATACTGTATAATATCACTTATATGTAGAATCTAATATAAATAAATCACATTTTCTTTATTTATTCATCTGTCCATGAAGGGTTTGTGTCTTGACTATTGTAAATAATGAGAATGGAGGTACAGATATTTCTTTGAGATAGTGATATCATTTCCTTCAGATACATACCTAGTGCAGAATTGTTGGACCATGCGGTAGTTTTAATTTTTTCAGTTTGAGGCTAGTTATCTATACTCTGTTTTTACTGATAAAACTTTTAAAATTCCAATATTTACTCAAAACTTTGGGCATATTCAATCCAAGAAATTGAGGCAAATCTGTAGGAAAATGTTATAAAATAATAAACCAATTGCTGGTTGGGTAAAGATGGCACTTATTGCAACACAATTGTTTCTGTTGCTGATTTACCTTGGTCTTACCAAATTTGAAAGGAAATTGTTTGTCTCTCTTTAAAATGATGAAAGATTTACATCTAATTTACATCTAAGTTAGCTTATTTGCAAGACTTAATTCCTTTTTCCCCCTAACTGGCATTATCCCAAGGTGATTGGTATCCTATACCCATGAATATTTAGACATGCTACAAATTGCTAAAGCCAATCTTTTATACTATCTAATGATAAAGCTATCGTCAAATTGCTCTGCTAAAAATGAGGCAGAATGCAAAAGGAGAGGGAAATGAGATAATGAAGATTACACAAAGAAAAATGTAAAATCTGCCCTGCTCAATGCATGTCCGAACTTTCCTCAAAATGTGTGTTACTTGGTACCTAATTCTGGCCACCCCTTTATTTTGAATTACATGTGATCTCTCAGTTTTTTCCATTTGATTTAGTCTGTATCAATCTGTTTATGAATGGCTTTCTAAATGTTTTCAGTTCCTATTCTCTGTGTATGTGTGCATGTGTGTGCGTGTGCACATGCATATGCATGTGTTTGTATTTACTCTACCAAAACAAATTACAGAAGTATTAAAGACAAGCATAGTATCTTTGAATTTTCTGAGGGGGAAACAGGTTATGAAAAAGCCTTTCAATAGCTGCATACTTGTATTATGGGGGGGGGGGGGGGGTTGCTGGGCAGCCCAAAGTACTTAAATTACCAGCCAGGTAATACTCTTTTGGATAAAGCTGATTTAGGTTAAACATTCTATTTTTCCTACCATTATAATCTAATAATTATCATGAGACAACTAAATATCTAGAAGTCATCAAGAAACTAAAATCATACCTATATACAATGTTTTGGTTTAAATTTGTTTTATCAAATTTATGTTGATAATATTGTGTTCCTATGTGCTAAACATTGTACTATTTATTTATTTAGGAGATAAAGAAAAACCAAGTAATCATATCTTAAAAACACATCCTGAGTATCTATCACTCTCTGCTAATACTATGATACTTTTCTTCTCTTACATTTTCCCAACACTTTTCTATTTTCATATTTATTCGTGCCAAAAATATGTACTTATTGAACATCTACTGTATGCCAGGAACCCTTGTATCAGTTGAAAATGTAGCAAAAACAAAACAGACAAAAATGTTGTTCATGTGGAGCTTTTATAAAATTTCCTATTTAAATACTGACATTTTGATGAGAAAAGTTTATTACATGAGGCATAAATATAACCACTCATTCATTATTAATAATGCTAATAAGAAGAGAAAGCCCACTTGCCCACTAGATGTTGACATCTCAGAATATCCTTTGTGTTTAACTTATTTTTGTGTTTCACAGTTGTAACGACCAGATATACTTGTTTTACTTTTTCTAAATTTAACAACTACTTTTAAAATCTGAGAAAGAATTCAGGCTTTAAATATTTTTTTAAACAGTCCAAATACAGATATTTCTAGAAGGTTCTCCCTGAAATATTTCATATAGCACAGAATACATTTTGAGTAAATCCTGTCTGGCTGAATATTATTCAGTATCATTTTCCATAAGAATCAACATGAAATGCCTTTAGAAAGTAAGCAGAAGATAAAACGTCTGTATTTGAATACACACTTGCCACCTGTACATTTGCAAGTAATAGCAAATTAAAATAACACTGACCTGAGAATGAATTGAATTATATTTGAATATTTATATTTCAGTATATTTAGATGTTTTCTTTGAAGGTACTTCTGCCCTTGTGATAGGTCAGTGTGCTAGGGGGTGTATGTATGTTAAATGTGTGTATTGTGTGTTACTTGTGTGTGTCGTGTGTACAAAAAAATATTTTTTCCTACGTCTTATGAAGCATTTTAAAATAAAAATACTTGATTAAGAGCACCATCTTTTACTTTACAAAGGGAGCTATAAGGACATTTTCCAGACATTATTTGCTATCATAGCAAATAATACAGGTAAATGTCAAAATGCAGATAAAAACATTATATACTTACGAGTGTGATTCTATATATACCCATTCAGACAAATAGGAAAATGTTTCCCAAGACATAGAATCTACATCTAAGCACAGCACATTTTTAGGTAACAAATACAACACATGGACACATATGTCTTGTTACGTCAAAAAGATAGTAATTTTAACATTGTAGAATTCCTTGTTTAAGAATTAGCACAGAGCTATGAAATATAGTTCACTACATAAAGTATTAAGATGACTTCTAAGGAAAACTCTTGAAGGCCACTGCATGTAATCCTCATAGGCATCAAAGTGCAGTTGCTATTATGCTATGCCTCAGCTTTCTTTAGATTCCCTAGAAAAGACAATAGGAGGCAAAGTCTTATGTGCTGATGCTTTATTCGGGAGAACAGGAAGGAGTAAGGAGAAAGGGGAGGAGGGACTGAGAATAAAGAAGGAGATCACTGCTGAGCTGACCACAGCTCTGTAACTGGCTGACTGTTCAGTCTCACTGGACATCTCCAGAGAGGCATTATGTAGCTATTAGATCTTTGAGAAAGCTAGCTAGAGGTAGAAGAAAGAAGATAGCTGCTAGTTCAAATCTCCCATTGTTCTAAATTTGCCTCCACAAAGTGCTAACTTCTAGTATGTTCAGGTTTTGTGAAGCTGACCCATGGCAGCGAGGAAGCCCAGAGGTAAGAGGCATGGGCCACTTTATGGTTTTGCTCCCAAGCAACAAAAACATTAGAGGCAGCAGCTGTGAACTGTCTCCAGGATGTAGGGGTGGTGGAAGTCATAACCAAGGCCCCTCTGGCCAGAGAGCAAGGCAAATGCAAGGAGCTGGTTAAAATATAAACTGAATCCAATCCACATTACATGAGGCCTTTGCCTATGGGTCTGACTTACAATAATACATCTCTGCTATTTTTGAGAATTAACTTCAAGTCATTCTTAAAAGTAAGCAAAAACATGTCAGTAAATAAGCAAACACTGACAATAAATTTAAGTGACTACTATATATTCTAGACTTTTTAATGGTTTGAGATCCATACTTCTGTCTCCTATTTCCACTTTGTCCGTGATTTCTCTTTCAGCATTTATCTGATTGTCTCGTCATAGCTCCAGATATTCTCCCCTGTCTGTTTGGCCCTATTTCTCATGCTTTAACATTGATAATCACCAAACCCTAAAACTTACAGTAGAGAACCAGCACAGAACGCTGGTAGGAATGCAGATTCTAGAGACATCCTGACTGAGTTGGAACGTGGGCTCTACTTCTCAGGACATGCGTGATCCCAGGGAATATTTCTTTTCCTTGCCAGTAATATCAAACATGCCTATCGTAAAGATTTGTGGTGGGAATTAAATAAGTTAATATATAAAAAGCACTTAGAAAGGTCCCTGACAGACTGTCTGTGCTACATAAATTACTGCTATACATTTGTTGAAAGATCTTGATTGCCTAAGATTTTCTAATGGAACATGTCCATCTCTTACACAATTTCTTTTAATTTGCATTTGGTCAAGAAGAGAGGAACCTACCCAGCATACAATGTATATTTCTTGTACTAGATAAGAAGAAGAAAGCAATAAAAGATTTGGGAAAAGGAAAACAGTGGAAAGTGGAACTAATCACACAGTTTTTTTGTTCCACAGAAGACAAACACAAAAGGAAGACTTGAGGGTAAATGCCCACTGCCAGTGGGTTCCACACTTTAACAAAATTTAATTAAGTCTAGTTTAACATTTAAAGATCAGCAGATACTAAATATAGGTGAAAAAATGTGATAGATGTTTGTGATGAAATCTATGAATCAAAATGCTTAAATATATGTCAGGAGTATTTAAGTAAGTATGTGCATATTCAAATAACTGTACTATTCATTTTCTACTGATGTAAGGGCCTTTTAATTAATGCTCATATTTGTTTCTTTCTTCTCTACCTCATTAATTACTCAAAGGATTTGAGGCCACTTTGAGATTTTAAAGCTTTGTAGTCTCCTTTGCTACTTAAAATTTGGACCCTTTTTATAATAAGAAAATATACAAAAATTGAAATTAGTATCATAGTACCATTTTGGCACAACTGCAATTTAAATCAGGGCCAATCAAGAATTGAAAATGACTATTGTTTTTGTCTTATCCATTTTTCACCCTCCTGCTTTAAACTTCTTAGTGACATTACCAAAAATGAAATCCATTTAAACCTCTGAGCATACATCCATTTTATCTTCCCATTTCACTGGTGCACTCTAAAAAATCAATAAATACACCGAGTTCTCTGAAAACTGAGCTTCCTTTCATTTTTGTGAATGCTCTGAACACTTCAAAGAATAATTTGGCATGGGTTCCTTTTTATACAAAGACAAATTTCCATTATAACTGTATTGACAAATTAGTTATACACAAGCTTCTAGCCAGAATTAACTTGTAATAAAAGCCATTTACTAGGTCTCGCTTTAGCAAACTTTGAAAAAGTATCCATAAAATTTTGTATTCTGTAATTATACCATCTGCTGCCAATATTTTTTTGTATTTTCATACCTTTGTTATTGTTCTTACATGGATAATTTATTCTCACCACACAGTCACCTAGATTGGCAAAATTTAGTAATTACACTACTTTCTAAAAATCTGTTTGGAAAGTGTCCTAGCTGTAGAGCAATGGGATATGATCTCAAGATATACATTTGTATGTAAATTGTCATTTCATATATAGGAGAGCATATGCAAGATCTAAAATTGCTCTGCTGTAGAATAAATAATGGCTGAACTTTACATTTGCGCATTATGAAATGCACGGTAAACCATTTTTACAAATTCACTTTCATGCTATTACTGGATCCTAAAAAGGCTTGCAAATATTTCCGTCAATACCTGAACCATCTCAGGAAACCACACAGTGAAAGCCTATTGCTTGTATATTTGAAAAAAATCAAATTACAGCAAGTAAGCAGAACAGGGAATGATAACAGACTTGCTGCTTCACCAACTACCTCATATTTGGTCAGTAAGATTCAGTCATGGAAGATTAAAGCAGAAGCAGCTTGCTCAGGGCATGTAGGAAATGCAAAATACTTGATTTGCAAAAATGTAATGTATAAAAGAGGAAAATGGGTTGGAAAAGAAATCAAGTTTTAAAAGTCCCTGAAGAATCTAAATATCGCTCCAATATATTTTTGAGGGATTGCCTCAGGTTGGAGATAACCCATTAATCTATCAAAATAACCAACAGGAGGGCAATCCAAAAGACAAAGTCATTCTAATGAAATGCAGACAAAGATTAGAAAGAATGAAAAGTGGCAAGTATAACCCATTAGGGAACAGCCTTTAACTACTGTAATCAGAAGGCGATTACTTACCTTGTCAATTAACAGCTGTGTGCCTCTTTTGCACATAGACAAAAGAGCCTGCAAAGTGTCACAGAGACACTTGCAAGGCATACAGAATGCAGTCACTTGAGTGGTATGCAGTGTTCATGCTTTCAAGTGAAACATCCAAACATTATCGAGTCTAACAAGTCCACAGTTAACTAGGCTTTCACGGGTTAACACTCACCCTAGCAGAGTGAACATAGCAGATTTGGGAAAATAATTACACTTAGATTCATCAATTCCAAGAATATTTCTCAACAACTAGAAAAGCTATACTTAGGTGGAGAAAAAAAGTTCCTGTTTGAAACTATTCAGAAACTTTAACTAAGTATCCAAGGGAAAAATAAATTAGGTTCTTTATTTGGTGGTCTATAAAACTAAAAATCCAATCATTTTTCTCTAACAAACTATTGTAAACCTTAAAATGTGCAGAATGGGGAAGAAAGTAGAACTTCCCAAACATAGAAAACATCTCAATTTATAAGTGTTCACCAACAAAGGCAGGATTGATTCTTTCAAGGGAGCTTTCATTTGGACAAGCATATTCCAAATTTACAGACTGAATGCTGAACAGGGTTACCTGGCTTAGGAAGATTAAACTAAAGAGTTCAAGGAAAATGAAATTTTGTACAGAATCAATTCATCCCTTTGAAATGAATAAAGCTAGAGTTCATTTTTTCAAAGCCCATATTTATCTTTTTATTACAATAAAACAATATAAATGATTATTTACAGATATTGCCATAATCCAGGTTTGAACATGATGTTTTTATTAGAAACCACTAGTAAATAATATGCTATTGAAGACGATTTAAAATCTGGCCTGACAAAGAAAAATAAGACCGTGCAAAATGGAAATCGGATAAATAAATAACTAGCAGTTGTTTCAGAGAATTCGTTTAGAGAAATTACTTTGCCAAATATAACAACCTGTTTTATCTAAACATTTCAACACATTTATAGAGGCATTCTGAAGTCAGCCTCAGAAAGGCATCCTGCTAACCTGACCTTTTTGATACAAAAAAAATGTATGTCAGTTTCAGCAGTAGTAAAATAAATGGTTAGAGTTCCAATACTGATGTAAATAAGCCTATTGCTGGTGCGACTGAGACTAACGTTTCATGACTACCAATGTCAAGACTTTGCACTGAGGGGGAATATTATTCGCAGCCATTACCTGGGACGACTGGCATAGCCTGGTATCCACTGTGCCTGAGAGGAGGGCCCATGATCTACAGGCTTCTGCTTAACCCTGTAGTACAATTTATCCTGTGTCATCCAACCTCTCTTTCAATATCTCAATTTCACACCAGTTGGTTCTCCTGTGATTTGAGCTTTCTCTTGAAATCCAATCAGCTTGCTAGGGTTCCATCATGCTATCTATCTCACTCCTTAACCACCCTCCAGTCACCCACTGGTCCTCCCTGAGACTGGCAACGGGTAATTCACTGGCTGTGAAAAATCTCCTAGAATCATGTGCCTCGTGCAATGTAGGGCACTGCTAGAGTTGAATTTTTCTATCTTCTGTGCTCTCCCTGTAGGCCAAATTTCTTTGTGTGCCCACTCAAATTTTGATCACAATGATTTGAATACCTGAACTACTCACCAACATCAGCTAGGCCTATAGCTATTTAGTTATCCATGTCCTATTATACATATGTCCAGCTTCTTCCATTTCCCAACTGTTCTCACAAGGCTTTATAAGTAGACCCATTGAATATATAGTAACATGACTGAAATCATGGTCCTATAGTGACTTCTGTCCTCAGGTATCATCACATACCTGAAGTACTTTTGGAGACATTTAACTACCAATCTTCTCATTTTCTGGGATTCAATGCAAAGACAAACAGGAGAAATAAGTTCCTTTCCAGGTATGAACTGGTTACAGCTTTTAATTTCTGAAAACAAAAATATCTTCAAAGATTAAATGTCTCCATATGTGTTATTTTTATTATTATGCTTATATTAAGTTAAAGGGGACTAAGTACTTACATTGGTCGCAGCTCTTTTCAAAGTACATGGGTTTTGTTAAGTTTGGAATGTGTGAAAGCTCTTACTCAGCCATTTAAAGTTAGACACACTTATCCTTGAATACTTGAGCTTCTGAATAAGTATTATAATAACCACGTTGGGAAGAAGCAGAAAATATGAGTGTTTGGAATGTACTGTGACAATCAGTATCATTGTTCTTGGCTTGGTCCTTTATTTTTTTATAATACTGATATAATCTCATATCACAGAATTTGCCTCCAAATGATGAGAAATCCAGAACCAGGAGAGTTCATTTGGAAAGGAAGAGGCATCAATGAACTGAAATTATTAACAAAGTAGATTAACACCTACTGTTTCTTAGAGAGCTCACAACCTTTCAGAAAGTACAAATAATTGCACACATTCATTCAAGAAAACCTTGAAATATTATACTCTGTGTGTGTGTGTGTGTGTGTGTGTGTGTGTGTGTACCAATAGGCTCCATACTACGCTACTATATTTACACTTGCTAGGCCAATTAGCAGCATTTCAAATTATGTGACAGGCAAAAAAAGTTTCCTCTTTAAAATCCTTTGCTTTAAAGGTGATCTTTAGTCAAGAGTTTACAAAAATAAAATCCCCTTGGAATCTCTTGACTCCAAATAGCATTGAACAAAAAAGCATTGAACAAAACACAGATTGTTATTAAAATACTTTCTCTGTTAATAGTATATAACAGTCCTCAAATTGCCAAAAAATATGATTATCTACAAATTGAATATCAAGGGAATGGTCAACTGCTGCTAATTTAGTTGAAGAACTGAAATTTTCTTTAGAGAGTTAATTTCCTTTACACTCCAGAAGAATTTCCATTTTCACATTTATTTAGGTCATAATGAATATTTTCCACCGAATAGTGTGAGATCCCTGGACACATGTCTTTCCAAATAAGAGGTGTATATAAGTTGGTGATGTATTTCATTTTTAACCACTTAGATTAACCCTATAAGTTAGCTTAGTTAGAAGGAAAGTAACGATAAGATTTCAGATCTAAAGAACCTCAACCCCCCTCCTACACCCATCTGCATCTGCAGTTTGATGACAAATAGTGTTTCAAATAAAGAGCTTTTTCTTTCCTCTTTTTACTCCATATGGGCTATACAACAAACCACACAGTATAGTCGTCTTCTCCACAATGTGAAGAGATTAAAATTATTTTATTTTGAATATTGGAATTGAATATTAAAATATTAGGACAATAAGTGCTTGTGAGAAAAAGAAACAGTAAGAAATGGTTAACACCTATTTTGCCTGCTTTATAATTTTGACTTCAAGAAAGCCTAACCCAAAAAAACTCACAAATATGTGAATAAAATAGACACTCTGGATCTTAGTTTTGATTATTTTAAACCATCTATTTTGTATTAGAACATACATTTATATTCAAGTTTAAAATAATTTAGTACGGCATAGAGGGGTCAATGGGGGAAAAAGGGGACATCTGTAATACTTTCAACAATAAAGGTTAATTTTTAAAAATAGTAATACTTCAGGATGGCTCATTAGTTGTCATTTGGCACCTATTCCATTTCAACAGCTCAATATAATTATTATTGTTTCACATTTATTAACATAAAAGATATTTACCAATGTCCTTTTACATGAAGTTGGGATAATATTTTGATCGTGGTATGGTAAGTTCTGTATAGATCTTAAACATCTGACATAATTTAAGTCCCAAAACTTACAAGCAGAAAGACAGATGAAAAGTTTACTCAGTATCTTACCAAGAAATAATCCTAGAAATGTATAATGTTAGAGCTTCCAGGAAACTTATAAATAATTTACTTAAATGAATGAAGTTTAAAGAAAGTGAAAATGGTTCCTTGGATTTGAAGAAAGGAACAAATAGTTTCAGATATAAGGTATATTTCAGAGAAGAAACTGAGAAATAGAAAAGTGACTGGAGTTATTTTCGTTTCACAGGTCATCGGCAGAATGATATGTAACATTAAAATACAGCAAGAAGAAAAATTTGCTCAATAGAGAAGGGAAAGTGAGAAAACTGAATGCAGTTAAGATTTTTAAAATAGTAAAAGTATATAAGAAAAGTCCATTTTCCAAAGATGTTCCATTTAGAGATCATGTAAATCCCCTGCTATACTTTAAAACGGCCTTCATTTAACTTGAAATGAATTTGCTTGATCTTGATCCTTCGATGACCTCTTTCCTTCATCTCTCCCTCATTTCCCTCAACTGATTAGATTTCACACACATGCCATACGCTGCCCTTATTCATAATGTTCATGGTGGTGAACCAAACAGCCTTGGAGGAACATAAATGCTTTCAGTGGATTAGAAGCAATAGTGATCAAATAACTAAGTAAAAATAAATGAAATTATTCTCTCAAAGAGATGTCTGTACTCTCATGTTCATTACAGCATCATTCCTAGTAGCCAAGGTATGGAAATAAACTAAGTATCTATGTCCGCTGATGCATTAACAGATTAAAAAAACAGTTGGATATATACACAAGGGTATATTACTAAGGATTTCTTGTTTATATGGAGACAAAAATTCACATATAAACAAGAAATCACAAAACAAAATGAGGAATGCCAGATTTGAGGGACTGATTGCTAAGAAGAATAGAGAGGAATACCTAACTCTTTTTGGGGGGGGGGGGTGGAGGGTGGGTTGATGTCAGGGAAGCCTTGAGAGATGGGGCTCCCCTTCAATGGAAAAAAGAGGAACTAGGTAGATGGCAGGGTGCCCAGGAAGGACGTGCTGGCGGGGGCCAACACAGACATGGCACAGAGGCCGGGATAACACAGGACAGTTAACAATGGGAGTATTCATGTCAATGTTGCTTAAAGCAAGGGTGTATGGAAGGGATAAAAATGGGGAGGTGACAAGGTCTGGCAGGAGCTGGGGGACAAAAGGCAAGAGGGTGCTAGAAAAGTAACCACGACTACCTTACATTTCACGTCAGAACATATAAATGCTGTTCCATAAAGAAAAAAGACCCACTGAAGAATTGCTAAGTAGGTGACTGACAGGACTGTATTTTTCTGATAAGTATTTCAGAAAGATCCCGCTGGTGACAGTGTAAAGGACGGGCAAGAAAGGCCGTCAGGTTGGAAGCAGAGGTCATTAGAAGGTTATTACATGGGTCCTGCCCGGACCTGGTGCGAGCCCAGCTCGGGCACCGGCAGCTGGGTGAAGAGGGCGATGGCACATTTGCAAAGCATAGGAGGCCGATCTGCTGGACTGAGGAGCTCACTGGGTGGGGTGGATGTTTGTAGGACCCCAAGGTTACAGTCATCATTTGGCATCAAGAAGAGAGGGGAGAGACTGGGGGAAGGGGAGAGATGATGAAGCACATCTAGCTTAGGTGTTTGTCAGACAGCCAATGAAGACGTACAAGAAATAACATTCGAAGAAATAACATTAATATAAGCATAGTCAGTATGTGGCCCTGTTCTCAGCATTTAATATATATTAATCCTTCTCATTCTTCCACAAAGGGAACTGAAGCACAAAGAGGTAAGTAGCTCACACACGCTCACATGGCTGGTGTGTGGCATGGCGAAAACCACCTCGTTCCAAGCTATGTTTTATCGAGGGCTTTTGGAGGTTATTGACCCCTTTTATGTACGGGGTGTTCTATTCAGATTGTTTTTAAGGAAGACTATTCTGTCTGCTGTGGGGGGGAAAAATGGGGCAAGCTGAAAGGAGGAGATATGTTCCTTCATCTCACAGTTGTAGGCTGGAGGGTGATATTTGAAATGGGTGTTGTACCACTTGGTCCAATGGGGCAAGTAGAGTTTAAGAGGGAGCCAGATGCAGAGCCTGGCACAAAGTATACACATAACGTATCATAGTTTCCTCCCACCCATTTCTAATTTCCTTCTTTTCTCCTGCCTTATTAAAAAAAAAAAGTCCCTGCTCTTATTCACTACAGCATCACCACTCAGAAATAAGTGTGGGTGTCAGGAGAGAGCATGGACTGTTTTAAATACGGACTTAAACATTATAAAATACAGAGCAGTCAGTTAAATCTTTGAACACGCAAAGCTTAAATTTACACTCTCTGATGTCTCCCTTTACCCGTCCCCGATACCAAAACACACACACACACACACACACACACGATGACAGAGTGGAGGGGGAGGTTCACAAGTACAGTCTCAATATATTTCAGTGGGGCAAATGAATTTGCCCAAAACAGAATTATTTGGCCTGTAAAGGACCATTCACTGTAAGAGTTCTGAGGAATAATTTTGACTTCTCCTTCCTTTGTTCCTTGATCTTGCCAGACCACCCTGTTCCTCATTTTGCCTCCTCAAAGTAAGCCTGGTAAAGGTTAAAACTTTGAAATGTCTGCTTTATGTAAAAGCAGAACATTTATTTAACAGAAATATGATAACATGCTACAGAGTGCATAGTGTATTATAGTAAAAATACTAATCGGATGTGTGGAAAGCAAAAATCCATTAAGATGCTTTTTTGCAAATCATTTTATAGTGATAATATCAATATAAAATTATGGTATACCATCAAGCTTGTGCTAAGTTCTGTTTTATGATCTTTATACAATTAAAAAGCTATAAAGGTAGAAACCCGATGACAGTAATTATTAAGATATAACTGAAATCATTAACCTCTACCATACCCAAGCTGTTTCCAAATGTCTCCATATTTCAACACATTTTATTTGCAGGTACTTAATATAAAGGTTGCTTTTATAATAAATATAACTATCGTATTACCAGTTAATAAGGGCAAATAAGCATCCTGAATAATACAATCAAGTTGGTGAATTGGGATGCTACATTAGTGTATTGATGCTACTGAGCCTGAAAATTGATCTCCCCCGAAAAACTTGGTAACACTTCTTTCCTTTTAGGGGAGAGGGCAATAGTAAATGCCTCGGTTGCCCCCTTCACTCGACTACTTAGTTTATGTCGTTCTTGAAATTAATATTCAAAATGTACTTTTCTACCCACCCCAGCACTTCTTTTTGTTCAAAATAAAGATTCTTTAGCCTAATCCTCCAAGCAGTTTTCTCTTAAATGAAGGTACTGAACTTTTCAACCTGTGAGGGAATCAAGAAGCTTTAGAATGATAATTTAATAGCACAGAATCAAACCAGAGAATCAGTATTTCATTCATTAATTTGAAAAAAAGATCACCACTTGCCCCCACCCCAATCCCACTCCACACAGTGGTGCTTCTTTCCTCCGTGGCTGTTTATCACCTGACGCCTGTCTACTTCATCTAAGTTCATCTCTCTCTACCCCTGGGCCCCCATTCTCAATGGTCTATTATTAAACTGAGAGTTCATAAATGAAGGGATAATGCAAATTATATTCACACTTTTCCGTGTCCAGAAGCATACCTGGCCCTAAATATTCTATTAATAAATATTTGTTTTTAATTAAATGAAGTGTGCTTTGACCTACTCCCCGAGAACTTGAAGGAGCTGTGACCCTCACTCTGAACTCCAGCCATTGGCAAGGTCTGTGCAACCTGTTTATTTTCCCCTTTTTCTTTTAAATCTTCACCCTATTGCCCTCTGCTTAGAGGTCTAGTTGGTTTCAGGACACATCTAGTCAGATCCAACCTCGTTTTGACAGCTAATTAACCTTCCATCCCATTTCACTTAAAGAAAAGTATTTTATTGATTGTTTCTCCGAATTTCAGATGGTTTATGCTTTTACAGCAGAGGTTCAGTTCTGTCTACTTCAGTGTTATAATAACAAAGAAGCTCCACACAAAAGATATCTGGGACTGGAGGCAGGAGGGGTTTTCTTTGCTATCCTGGTGGGTTACTAATATTCATCACAGTTTCCCCTGGCCTTATGTCTACTTTCCCTGCTACATCATACACTTTAAGAAGAACCCATGATGTCTGTTTTCCTCAACCCCTACCACTCTGTTAAATTTATTTACAAAACATACAAAATACCTCTCTACTTTTATCTATATTTAATGTTAACATCAGCACTTTCCTTATAGCCCAGCAACAAGGGTGCCTGTCCCTGAGCTTCCAGGTTTACTGGCCCACCGTTGCCCACCTCTAACTTTATCCTTCCCTACAGAGCAAGGGATGTTTGGGGCCAAGCACTCATAAACCCTCAAGAACCAACATCCCCATTTCTATACCCCTTTCCAAATACAAAGGGCCATGAAATTTCCACTCAACTGGCTGGAGTGTTCACTTGCATGCATGAGGCTCCTCATAGGGAGGGAGAGGGTCCAGACTGGGAAGAGAAGGGGTTGGTCAGGCAGGATCCTCCAGTTAGCCTCAAATGTTACAGGGGGGCTCAAAAATGTTAGAGGGGGGACTGATCATACTAATTCCAATGCTCATTCATTCACCCTGTCCCCTAACCGATCTTTCTGCTTCCACTACTGCTCCCCAATAACTATTTCCCTACACAGCAAATTGCACAGCAGATCTTAGCATGTTGCTACTTCTAACAATCCATTTGCTTTTCCATTGAATTTTTTTCCCCAGTGACCTCCGAGATCTGGAAGATATGGACCTGCCCACTGCTCATCTTCCATCATTCTCTCTTTCACCCTCTAGGTTCCATCCACAAGGGGCCTCCTCCTCCAGCTCAGCCCTTCTTCAGAAGTGTTCTTCCCTTTGCCCCAGATCTTCACACAAATGGCTCTTCTTTTTGTTTAAATTCTGTTTCAAAATACACCTTCTCAGACAGGTCTTCCATGGCCACCCAACCTAAGTTAGCATTCAACTACACCTCCATACTCTGTAACTCATCCCCCTAATCACTTATAGTAAGAATCATTATATTAAAATTTTGCATGTATTTGTTTGAATTATTTGTTTCCTCACTGTACAATCTAATGCTACATGGTATCAAGAGTTTCACTCATTGTGTTTATGGATCTACCTCAATGCCTTGAACAGTCTGAAGCATGGTAGACATTCAGTAAATAGTTGTTGAAGGAAAGAAGGAGACAAGGAAGAAAGAAGAGATGAGACTCCCTCCCATCTCTGGGGTGGGAGGGACAAAAGGACAGGTGCCAGCAGGGAGGTCTCTCTGAGGGTCTGGATCACAGAGAGGCAGAGATCCACCTCCTGGAAAATACCTGACTGCTCCTCATGCCCCACTGCAAAAATGAATGAATGAATGAATGAATGAATGAATGAATGAATGAATGAAAAGAGTGGTCTAACAGTTCAAATAGGCAGGATATTTGTCTATGCGAAGACTGGGAGACCCGGGAACAAGAATTGCCTGTTCCTAGTGTCCTATGTCAGTTGAGCAATAACAAAAATGACAAAGGTTTTATTCAGTGCTTGGTTGTTCTTTCCTGCTTGTCAATCCTCAGTTTCCTTCACTTCATTTTTATGATACAACCACTTCCTTAGTAGTGATATGGTCCAGAAATTTCTCCAAAACATAGTCTTTAAAAGAAAACCTATTTTGCCACGATTCATGCATTAACCAATTAACCAAATATTTATCAGACTTGTTCTGTATGCTAGGCCCTGTACTGGGATGTGATTCTTTTTCCTCCCCAGAAGATCTCCATGGTTGTATTATTACATGGTAAGCATACACAAGGTAGCAATCAATTCTCTGAAAAGCAATGCAAATGTCAGGTGGAAAAAGGACACTGAAGGAGAAGACCAGGCTCATAAAGATTACTTCCTATGTGAGCCTCCACCTAGGTCATAGGGCTCAGAATTCTGCATGAAACTTGTTGTAAAAAAATACTACCACCACATGTTAAGTAGCAGCATGGGCTGTAGTTATGAAAACATAACTGTGTAGGGCACAAAGAGCTTAAAGCCACATATGAGTGTTGAAACTGAACAGTAAATAGCAAATAACACTTCAACATAGCCAGAACCTACCGCATATGGTCTTCCTACCCATGGCAGTGCTATCAAGAGAAAACCAGTAACCCGCCAACATCCAGCTATGTTGGAACTTCAATTTCTACCTTCAATTTTCATATTACTATCTTTAATACAGGAGGTTTAGTTCACAGGGATTTTTTTCTGAATCAATAAGAAGTCCAATCTGTTATAGTCAATGAGGAGGGAGGGAGGGAGAGAGAGAATGTAAAAAAATGAGGGGAGAGGAAGGAATTTAAAAGGTGATTTCTGTAAGAGAGAAAACAATGACTACAGCAAAAAAGAAAAATTCCAAAAAGTGTAACTCCTATCAAAAAATAATCACATTCATGCAAAACTCTTCTTTGATCCCTGTTGTAAAATTCAAATACAACTGAGTTTACTTTTAATATCAATATTATTTTAAATGTTGACGTCAATAGAAGTTCAAAATTAATATCTCAAGAGAAAATTCACCCAAATCAACTTCATTACTCAGCATAAATTGCCATTATATATTGCTTTCTACATGCTGAGTTAAACACAGAAATGAGAGCGCCTGTGATAAAGGGAAAATGACAAGAAACACCTGTAAGTTGTGACAAAACTTCAATTGCCTGCCAAATTAGAATTTATGACTCTATGCTATAAAGACTATAAGGAGGCAAATGCAATAAGGACATGGTTTTGACTAAAGTAACATTATTTATTCATTCATTTGACAGAATATCCTTCTGACAGCTAACATTATAGAAATCACAGCCAAAATGTCTTTTACACATTCCCCCACAAGAAACAGATTCTATTCAATTTTATAAAATCAATATATTATAAAGCTATTATATTTATATCTAAATTTATAGGTTTGTATAAACAGATACAAATACTTTAGTCTTGGTACTTTTAAAAAATGTTTGAATGATGTAGAAGAAAACAATGAGTTTGTTATGCACAGCTGATTTTATCTAAAAAAAAAATATTTGAAAATCAACTTGGCAACATCTATTAAAATTTAAATTCAAATAGCAATAACTCTCCTGGGATTTTTTTTTTACTGCAATAAAAGCACACACATACAAAAGCATTATTGCTCATAGGAGGAAAAAAAGCATTAAAACAATCTGAAGGTCTATGAGTAGGTGAATGTGTTGAAAAATTGATACATCTGTTATAGAACCTGATGTAGCCATTTAGAATGACTAGAATCTGTATCACTTGACCAGGATAATACCCATAGTATATTTTAAAGTAAAAAACAAAAAACTAATGTTGGAAAATAAAGTTTATGCTGTTCTTTCGCCTTAGTAAAACCTCAAACAAAATAATAATGAATATACATATTTGTATATATTTATGAGCTTGGTGAACAATGTGAAATGATACATTGTTGAAAGTTGTTACCACAGAAAGGTAAAAATTAGAGGGGAGGAGGTAGGGATGATTAACTTCTTCTGTATTCATCTCTATCATTTCACTTGTTGTAACAAGCAAGTTCTGTTAAATGACAAATGAACCCTATTTTGAAAAAGTAGAAAGAGGAATAAAATTTACTCAGTATTTCTGAAAGGTCTTTTGATAAGTAACATCCTAGTGGATGAAGATATTTAATGCACCTTTAAAACATCGGCACTGTATTCCTTATTAAACTTGAAACCATCTCAAGGAAGCATAGGGCATCATAAATGAGTCCTGATGGGAATGTGATTTAATAAAGTGACTAGGATCACCAGGGACATGAATCCAAGGCTCATATACTTATGATATAAAGAATTAGTTATGAAACAATTATCCATAGAGCAAGTATTGAAATTTTGCCAATTTACCATTTAAATTTTATTATAGATTGAAAGTGGTGTCTTTGTTTCACTGGAGTAATTATTTTAGATCACATAAATATTGATTTATTTGAAGACTCTAATTCCATGATTTCTTATGTGGCAATAAACTATAATGTCCTTTCATCTGGAACTGAGAAGGAAGTCTTATGGAAAGTTCATGATACTGCATTAACGAATAAAATCCCATATGCAAGTCATTTGGTAATAATACTAAAATCTTTTTGGTCATTTCCATTAAAATTTTTCTAAAACTTTAATCTATCTTCTAAAATATGCTTTCAAGTGGAAAACATCAGCACCTTGAGCCTAGAACCCCAAGTTGTGGGAGCCTGCTCATTTTGGGGAAACATTTATTTCTGCATATGCTTATTTCTGGACTTAGTGGGACATTTTTAACTGCTCAAAAGGAGTTGTACCCAGAGCAGTGTAGTTTCTGCAATATATCTTTAAAATTTCTTTCACTTGAAACTTAATAGTAAGGAAAATTATTCATCAGGGTCCTTGTCGCTTCTAGTAATAGCTAAACTAAACAAGGACAGGTTTTCTCAATCAACTTCTGATGTCTGCATTCCTACCTCAGAGTGAATAACTTTAGGGTTAAATAGCATTCACCCTGGCTGAACGCTGAAGTTGTGAATGTGAACCAGACATGCTAATACATGTTAAAACAATAGGATCGTGCTAAAAAGAAGCAAAGCTGGCAATCTCCATTTAGAAGCTACAAAATATGCAAAGAAGGGATTAGTAATTCTTTAAAGAGCTATAGGTGAGAAGTATAATTTGAAGTAACTTAAATAATGGATATATACCAGGTAACAAAAGAGGTTAGGTACTTAGGATGTGCAGATTTCTGGAAGCAAAGAGAGCAACACATAGAATAGGTCTGATTGAAGGGCTAGCATATACATGTGAGGACGCTTTTAATATCCTTAAGCATCAAGCCAAGGAACTTGGACTTCATTCTGTGAAATGGGAAAACAATCAAACATTTAAGGAGATGCATTTGAGTCTGTGGTTCTAAAGTTCACTCTGGCCAGAGAGTGAAGGATGGACTGAAGAGAGTCACGGAGATAAAGGAAAACCAAGAGAGAAGGGACACAGAGCAGAAAGGACAAGACACATTCACGATCTGGACTGGTTTGGAGATGGGAGAAGACAGACCAGAAAGAACTTCATGATGACCCTGAGGTTTCTAACTGGATAACTGGATACAAAATGATACCACTAACAGCATAGGGGGAAAATACAATTTGCAGTGAAGTGGGGAGAGGGTCAGATAGGGAGTTTTTTCTAAGTCTGAGGCATCTGTGAAAATATCCTGGTAAATATAGGTAATAGTCAGTATGTGCTGCCACATTCTCTTGATGTTTTATTTTCTTATTTTATCTTTATTGTTGAAAGTATTACAGATGTCGCCTTTCCCCCCCCATTGACCCTCTTCACCCGGCACCCCCCCCCACCAGGCCTTCACCACACTGTTTTCTGTGTCCACCGGTAATGCATATATGCATGTAAGTTCCCAGGGTAATCTCTCCCACTGCCCACCCCCCTCTGCCCCTGCCTTCCCTCTAATATTCTCCAGTCCGTTCCATGATTCTGTGTCTCTAAATTTATTTTGTTCATCAGTTTATTTTGTTCATTAAATTCCACATATGAGAGATCATGTGATATTTGTCTTTCTCTGACTGGCTTATTTTGATTTGCATAATACTCTTTATTTTCTATTAACTTATTTTAGCTCCTAATATCCTTTAATATGTATTCAGTGAAGCTTGTCTTATTACAAGGAATTTGCTGACCCAGTCTGGAAGGTGGGTGACGCTCTGAATTTAAACAACAATCCTTACTGTTCTTAAATGCTGTAGTTTTGCGTTCATTGAGCACCTTCCCCATAGCAAGATCAGCAGAGAGAGTGAATCGTAATCACTTTTAACTATAAACCACATAGTGCTTTTAAATATAAACCACAGTACATTAGTTAAAATACTTTCTCATAAAGATTTACGGATTCGAAGTGTGCATTTGCAAAAGTTAATACAGAAATCCTTTAGATTGCTTTCAGTGAGTTTGTTATCAACCATGACACTTTATGGCTGATGCTGTCTAGATCTATTTATATGTTTCTCAATAACATCCTTTCTGGCACTTTCAGAACTAAAAGTTCTCTATAACCACTAAGAAATTATTCCATTTAATTAAACATAAAATAACTAGATGTTTGTTATTATAAGTAGGGGTTAGTTTTATTTTTCCATATTTGAAACAATGAAGGCTGATGATATACACTGATATAAACATCATTGTGTTTAACAGTATAAAATTCACATTGAAGTAATTCTTGTCTCAGGCTGCAAATATTTGCTATTCAATGAGGCTGAGGTATGCATATTTTTAAAACGGCCCTCATCTTATGTCAAGAAGTTACTTTTTTTCTTGTTTATTCTGTTAGTATGCCTCAGAGAACCCTGGCATTAATCAGGAGGAGTGTCAGATAGCCAGGAGTTGATTTAGAAGTCATTCTACTGTTTTTCAAAGAGAATCTCAAGTTTCTTCTTTCAGAATTTTGACTTTATTTTACAGTTCCCCTTGATTTACATATTGGTTTTACACATACAATTCCTGTTCAAAGAAGTCAATAAAAGGGTGTATTTTTATAACCATATAGAAATGAATATGCTATTATGTTCATTTAGAAAAAAAAGAAATTGCTAATTAAAATTGTTCTGTGTACATATTGTATGCAGTATTTTCCTACCTCTTATCAAGATTTTAAAAACATGCTCTCATCTCATATCCCTACAATACAAATATCATATATTCTGATATATGGGAAAAAATATGCTTTTGAACTATTTTTGTCAAAGAAGCAGGAGAACACAAAAGTCACTCGAAAACTCTAGATTTCAGTGTCATCACTGACTGACTTGGTGAACTCAGAGAGAATGGAGAAGTCGGTAAGTAAAACATGTTCCTATCTTAACCTTCCCAGTAGGGCCAGCTCGGCACTGGTCCTAAATTATTAGAGCTAAAATTAGAGCTCATTTCACATTGGAACCTTTTTTTCCTACCTAATACTTAGAGAGATTTTAACTGAGTTATGTAGGAAAACAAAGTTTAGAAAGCCTTCGGGATTCAAAACTCAGGGTCAGCAGAGAAAAAACTCATTTGGTAAACAGTTCAAGACAAATTATCATCAATATCGGAATCAATAACAAGTAGGCAACTTTAATAATATTCTCTATGAAAAATCCTCATTAAACTCCTCAAACAGGTTTCTTTCATTCCCCAAAGTTACAGGACTTCAAACCGAACTTTGAGAAGTGTTCTAATATTTGGGTATAGAGCAAGTACACAGAAAATAAATATTAAAGCTGAGACTAAAGCCCATATCGTTCTCTGTCTGAATCCAGGGCCAAAACTTGTGTTCTTTACCAATACTTACTGCTATGTATACTTAGGCTGAATTAGAAAATGTGTAACATTTTTCTGTCTTCTTTGATCATTTATCACACTTCGACTCCACTGGAAGAATATTTTATTTAAAACAATAACTTCAAATCTTAACTTTAAGACGTAAATGACAATCCTATGTTTTAGACACACACACACACACACACACACACACACACTCCAACTTTTAAATGTATTCTTCAATAATCTGATTAACACGTGTTAAAATGATTTCATTCAGTTGCACAGCATATCATAATCAACAGCTTTTTCTCAAGAGATGACATTCATTATGTGTAAAACACAACTAAAAGCAACAATCTGGTATAGAATAATGTCAACACTAAAAGTATACTATTTAGAGGACTTTTTCAACCACTGAGGTGGTCTGTGTTTGTAATCTTGAAGGATCAGTTTGCTTGACTTCCCTCTGGCAGGTTTAGGAGCCAATTCAAAACCTTTCTACTGAAATTTAGATCTTGTTCATAGGACTCACAGATATTTTTTTCTTTTTTCCTTTTTTTTTGGCGTGTGTGTGTGTGTTAGGATGATTTATTGATAATATCTGTCCCTACATTTTCTTTAGGTTAAAATCTTCTCATCCATGTAATGTGGCAAGTCGTTAAATAAATTTAAAGTTCATTTTGCAGGAAAATATTGGCTATCCTCACAGGCATTTTGGAGACTTGCTGATGTGAGAAAGTAGATTAAACATCATAGCAAGGAAACAATTTTGATTTCCACATCTTCACAACAGAATGCCAATTCTGACTCTCATGGCTGATAACCTAAGTTAGTCAACACATAGGTTATCACCTCTTCACTTAACAGAAATCAGCTTGGAAGTGGCTCCAGCCAAACGTTGCTACTTCAGATTCCTGATTATTGGAAGGGGCCCCATAATGCATTTAGCACCTCAAGTTCTCAAGCTTTACTCCTGCATTAGATAATCAGGAACTTAGGTGTCCACACCCTGTTGTTGGAGCACTTGGCCATGAAAAAGCCTCTTCTGCATTATGCACTAATGCTAAGGTCTCAGTTACTGTGGAGAGTTGATAAAACAGACATGCTTTTGTAGAATATATTTATGTTCCTTTTTAATGTTACATTTAAATAACGAGTGTATTATATTAACCAGTTTACCTTTAGTTGACCTTGGCCACAAATACTTTTTAAAAAATTAAGTTGCTGGGGGAAGAGAGGGGAGAGTGAAACTCCCCATATAAATTAATCTACTTTCATTTATCAGACAATACTAACATTGTTATTACTCATTGCTAATACTCATTAAGCTTAAACTGAGCATGTGCTGTGCACAGCATCCTTTTAAGTGTCCTACATGTAGTAATACCTGAAATCCTCACAACAGCCCCATGCAGTAGCTACTATTCTTTTTTTATGCTTCAGGGTTAGAGAGAGATTGAGATATTTTTTTGCCTTTAGCTATTAAATGGATAAATCAAAATTTGCCTTTAGCTGTTAAATGGAAAAGTCAAAATTTCAGCCCAGGAAGCCTAAGAACTACATTTTCCAGCATATGTTCTATTTTGCTTTGGTTTCCAGGAAATGCAGAGTTAAAACTGAGCACTAGACTGCAGTGAGCATTGTAGGTGCCTCATGTTTTTTTCTGGTGCTTTTAGCTGGAATCCTGTGTTTAATTTTACAATCCACATAAAAAAAGTGTTGAAAGGAGGAGAGTTTCAAATTGTAAATAACAAATGAGTCCTATATATTTGGAATGACTGTAAATATGATTGATTTTCCCATAGGCTATAGGTCTCATGTACTCACAAAAACACTATATTTGAAGGTCTCCAGTGTGCTTGAATCAGTATGTTCATAGATTTTGGAATCTGCCAAATATTCTTTTTCATTCATTACATTTTGAAATGGGACCATGCCAACTAAGCAATGTCTGGAAGCCTAACTGATTGTTAATTGATAAAGAAATTGCATCAGGCTAAGAAACACTAATCAAAAGCTTGTCACTTAAAGCTTTGCCCAGAACACACACTTTGTCTCCAGGCTTTAATTCTAAAGATTTATGTCTCACTCCACTCATCCATACACACACAAATTCTTCCTCGTCACTAAAATGAAAAGCCAATATAGGTGATTTTAAAAACACACCATCTTTGTATTCTAATAACACAATTGGCTCCTATGGCAAGAAATCAGAATTACACCCTGGGGAGGCTTTTGAACTATAATGAAATGAAATTAAACTGTATTCATTGCCAGTTATGGAACGACCAAAAGAGTTTATTGAATTGCTTGTGATGTTTTTGCTCACATAACATCCCTTTGAATGAATAATTACAACAGTAATAATGCTTGTTATTTCTTTTTGAACAGGTGGGTCTTTTCCAAATAAACTATGTAATAAAATAAAAAAATAAAATAAAATAATAAAATAAAATATAAAATAAAATAGTGTTATCTGGTTTAGAACATTTACTAATAATTTTGGGTAAAATCTTTTAAAATATTGTTTTCACCACCATATTTCTCCAGAATGCTCATGAATGTACACTCATTCCCAAACTGGAATTGTCTATTGTGATCTGTGAATATCCCATGTGTAGCTGTAGTTCAGTTCCTACAGTTCCCTCGGTAGAAAATTCAGAGAGTGATCAAACATCAGCTCAGAATTCTGCATAGGATGAGAGCAGGTAGCTGACTGACTAACAAGTTATGCAGGGACTTTTTCATTTCATTCTTCTAATAAATATCATATAAAGGAAACAAAGATGAAATTAAGGATGCTGTACTATGTTCAGCAAATATGATTTGAAGGAGTTAACAATATTTCTCTAGAAACCTTTTCTACCTGATTATAGGGCAGAGACTGCATTTTATTAATCAATTATTTCCAATCCCCACAAGACCTGATGCATGCAGCACCCAGTAAATACTGAGTGGATTAAACATAAAATAATTTTAAATTATTTAGCTGGGATTTGGTGCCAAGTAAATACTATAAACATGAATACGTAGAAAATAGATCAATTATACTTCAAAAATTATTTATTGTAACATATTTTCATATGTTTTATATGTGTTGAAAGAAACAATGAAGCATGTACTTATAAATGCTGATGCTATACTAATGATAAATATATTTACTATGATGCAGTCAATGATGTTCCTAATTAATTCCTTAACTAGCTAATAGTTAATCTAATAAAATATATTATCAAATAATTTTAAAGTTCAAAACAGAAGGGCTTCTAACCTATTTATTAATAAATCTCTCATTTTTCCTTATTTGTATTCTTAAACTTAACCCTATCTAGTTTTGGGAGAAGTATTTCTTTTCCAGATCTTTTTAATCATGTCATTCTTCTAAAAAGGTAACATTTTCTTCATTGAAAAAATATTCATAGATTTTTAACAAATTCATATTGTAAATTTCATGTTAAATGTTAAAGAAAATATATTTGCTTTCTACTAAGGTAAAGGGTTTTGCATTCCCAGGTGGGTCATTTTTGGGAATTCTAACAATTTCACATCATCGCCTACTCACTGATGTCCCTCCTGTTTCTGAATTGACTTTCATTCTCAAGGCTGCCCAGTTGTAAAGTCCCACGCCTTTTCCCTGAGCATGTATGTATCTGCACTACTTTTAACACCCAGCTTTCAATAGATCATCCTGTTTCTGAAATGTGACACCTTTTCAAATGTAAACACCTTTGGCTGATTTCATCATTTTCAAAATATTCAGAAGCTGAGATAAAGAAAAGCAAGCACATAATTCCACATTGCCTGCCTCATATAAAGTGAAAAACTCATTACTCTTATTTCTCATTTATTAGTTTCTGACATAATATTTACTTTAAGACCTAGTCCAATTTTTCCCAGAAATATTTACATATTTATTGAGTCTAAGTTTTTTCCCCTTAGTACTGAAGCCACAAAGATTTGGAATCATTTCTGGCCTTCTTTGAAATACTCATATCACTATGACATAAAACTTAAAGAAAAATCAGCCTCCTGGAAATGTTGCAAAAGATTGGCTAGCTCTATCATATTTAGTAGCTTGGGGTTTATTTCAACTCAAAATAAAATGGCATGTGTGATCTTGGCCTGAAACTTAGCTAATATATTATTCATACTCTATAACGGGAAGTTTGCAAACAAATGAGATCACACAGTATGTGCCTCCAAGACACTGAACAGGTTGTATCAGGAAAAAAAATGTGTAGAAATATTATAAGCATTTGCCAATATGAAATAAAATTTAGCTATGCCAGACAAACCTATTCCTTTTATGTATTTCAGCCTTGGAACCACATTGATTTTTGAAAAGGTTGCCTTTTACCTAAAGATATAAATTCAAATTCACCTTCAGCAGCCCTTTCTTGGAAATAACTGACTAGTCTCTGGAATGTGAAATTTGCATGTTATGATATAAACTATTTGAAGACTAAGGTCAAGCTGCTATTTTAAGAGAGAGATAGAAAAACAGTTTAGTCAGTTTATTCCCATGGTCTCAATCTGGCCTTAAAATTATAACATATTTCTACTGAAAAGAGACTCGGGTATTACCTATTTAACTTTCTGTCAGTTTGGGGCAAAGAGAAGACCACAGAGAATGTATGCCTTTTTTACATCCTATAAATTCTAATGGCAGAACAAGAAAAAGAAAAATAGGATGTATTACTTATGCTCCCATTTATAGTATTTCATTGATGAGTTTTTTTAATCTATATTTTATAATTTGTGAATTAAATTGAACAAAATTCTATTTATCTTCTACTCTGTGTCAAGTCTTTTAGAGATTAAAGAAAGGGAGTTAAATGTGCTGTGCCCTTAAGGAGCTCAGGGTCTATTGGAGAAGGTAGTTATATAAACATATGATGGTAAGGGAGTGTGAGAGCCTTGTAACAACATTGTGCAAGGTGGCACAGGGGCTAGAGTGAGTAACTGCATCTAGGGGAGGCATAGTCAGTAAGAGTTTTACAGTGGAGGAAGCATCTGAGCAGGGTGTTGAAGGAAGACCAACTGGCATCTGACAGGGGATGAAGGTGAAAGGAAGGGCATTCCAAGAAAGGCTCACAGTATATACAAAGGAACATCAGCAAGAAGCTGAATGATACATTTAACAGCTACAACTATAGCTGGGATATAACGTCCGGGGGAGAAACCACAAGTCAGTAAGCCTGGAGAGGGAGTAAAGGTCAGATTGCAAATGGCCTTTTAGTCAAGTCCATTAATGTTAAGTGAACCTCTGGGAGCCCAAAGGAACAACTGAATAGGAGTAATGTGATAGATTTGGGGTTGAGAATGATATTTTAGTATAATATGGAAAATAACCTAGGAAAAAGACAAGGGAACTGGAAACCACTTCCCACCCCCCTAAAATTTAATTGAGAAATGAGGCTGGATCAAATTGAGTAGAATATTTAAGGTTAGAATCATAGAACCCAAGATTGTTGAGTGGGAGGGAAGGAAAAAAATGAGATCAATACAGGAAACCATGAGTCTAAAAGAAGTATCAATAGATCTACTTATTATTTTTATCTTGTTTTCTTTGTCCTAACAAACCCTACATATTAATAAATAAATAGACATACTCTCTGACCTAGCAATTTGATCCAGGATGGGTAAAATGATTCCCTATACCCAACCCCCACTCTCTGCCACCAGTGTCATGAATCCACAAACTAATTCACTTTCCTCTGGTCCTAAAATATGCTTAAAAAATTAAATTAAAAAATTCAAAGTGCTTAAGTATTAATGAAGCCTCAGATCATGCAAAACTATTTTTGTCAGGGCTTCCTATTGGTCAGTGGCTTTTGAAGCTGATCTTATAATATAGCATCCAACTAGCAGTCAGAACTTTTTTTAAACCCTATGCAATTTCCTGATATGATTACAGTGAGTCATCTCATCAGAAGACCATGTTTGACTTCCTTCGGCACCTCCCTCACCCGAAGAACTGAATTAACTCTTTTACAATACAGTCATGACTAATACTTGCAGCTGGTAACTTAAGCATAACCTTTATATTTTTAGTTGTTTTGTTCTTAAAATAAGCCTCTTTATACATCATATTTTTATATCAAAATTGAGCCTCATCTTTTAGTACAGAATTGCTGTTCCTGTTGCTTAGTCAATAAACAGAATATTACCAACATAGTACCACCTAAATTCCTAAGAAGCTCCCCTCGCTCCAATTTCTATCACTCAAAATCATTATATTACTGGAGAAAGAAACTAATTAAAATGAAAGTAAAATTTTAGGAAGTAGAAAATCACTGTTATTGAAGTGCTTGGTCTTATTATTTAAAGTCTAATAATGAAAGGTAAAAAGTGACCATGAGGATGACAGTAGTGACCTCTGTGATAAAGACAGTGGTAGTGGTGAGTGTAATAAACAAACTTCCTTCTCTTTAGTGAAAAATATATGCAGTCATCCCCACAGCTCCATGAGCTAAGTATCGTTATTGTGATTTTTCAAATGAACAATTTGAACTTCAGGGAAATTTAGCAACTTGTTCAAGATCAGGCAGTTGAAATTCAATCTGATTCTACTCTGCTTGTATGTTTTTTTCTTTTATACCACATCGCATCTCAGAATATCCTTCATCTATTAATATTAGCTTTACCAAAACAAGTATCTATCAGCATATCCATTGTCATTCACTTGCTCAATAAGCACTTAACAAGTGTGACAAGACCATACTAAGTTTTGAAAGTATAAAGACAACTTTAAACGGTAATATGCAGTATGGTAAGAGATCAATTCATGTAAATAAATGATGTAAATACAATCACATATAAAATTTATAACAATAGCACTGATAATAATTATGAGTCATTTTGATTAAGCACTTAAATTGTGCTATGCACTACCTTAGGCTCTTTATATGTGTGAAAGTATTTAATCCACAAAACAATCCTATGAAATAGGCATTGTTATTATCCGTGCTTGAGAAATTGAAGCACAGAGAACATTAAGAAAATCACTATAAAACTGTCAGCCAAAGAAAACATAATTTTAATCTTTTCAACAAACATTTATTGCATGCCTTCTGTGTGGCAAGCCCTACTTGATGATTAGGAAATGCCTCAGAAAGAATGAAGCACATCAGTTGATTATTAAGAATCAAATTTCTCCTAATGAATAGATGAAAGAGAAAAGGGCATTCAAAGCAAGAGAAAGAACCACAAATGCACCAACAACAGTACATACTTGACAAGTGCATGCAGTCAATTAAGTCACTATATTATACCAATTTCCAACCTCAATGGGCTTTTGAAGCTGCCCAGCAATCCTATTTTCCTTGCTAGAGCTTTTTTCCCCCCAGGACATTTCATGCTTTACCATCATCTTGAAATCTCCAAATACCCCCACTTCCCGCTTACTCTGAGTACATGATCTTGCTATTCAAATTATTGCTTATAACCGCCTCAAATTCCTGCAAATATTTGGGTTAAGATTATTGTAGAAAATGCTCACTTCCTGGTATTCCTTACCATCTGTATTATTTATGTCATATGCTGGTATTTTCAAAATAAGTCATATATCATAATGAATCATAGTATAATTATGCGTCACCCAAATGTTCCAAAGATTCCATGCTGGATAAACACAATGAACTCAGAAGTCATGGGTTGAATAAATGTGTCAAAAAAAAGCTTTATTAGGTAAACAAGAAAAATTATTCCAGAGGTAAAGGGTTGAAGGAACAATTTCTTCCATTACATTCTCTGTTTCTGCCCTAAAAATCTACACACACCAATACAGATCCATCTAGGAGATGTCCTCTGTTTCTATATTTAAAAAAAAAAAAAAAGAGAGAGAGAGAGAGAGAAGTACACATAATATTCCCTATTTTGGCCATTACCCCCTCATAAATGGGTCTCTAGTTTAGTGACTAGATATAAAATTACAAAGCTTAATTAGCCTCATGCTGGGCAGGAAGATGTACTAAGCAATCTAAGGTTGTTTTCTTCAGTTATAGGCTCTAAACCTACAACTCTATTTCATCTTTGCTTACATTTTGTCCTACTACAATGGGGAAAATTCCTCTCCTATTGTAAGGTGAGCCATTCCACTTTGTACAGAATGTTGTCCCATCCAGCATCCTGAGAGAGTAGCTCTAAAGATTCTTTTTCTATTACACAAATCTTCAAATACATTTTTTTTCCTGACTCCTCTCCTCCAATATTTAAACATGCTAAACTCTCTATCATTATCTTATAATCAAACAATGATTTGCTTTGCATGCAAGCTAACAGACACATTCAGTCAGTGCTTTATTTGATCTATTGCTCTTTGAGACACTCTGACTTGTGGGTTTTCTTGATTTCTCATAACTTCCTGCATTTTTATCCTTTATCTCTTTTGTGAACTCTTTATTCTTTACTGATGCCTCAAATATTGATATTTCAGATGGCACAATCTTATATGTAGAAAATTCTAAAGACTACATGTACACAAAAATATTAGAAAATTTGCAGGATACAAAATCAACATACAAAAATCTGTTGTTTTTCTACACACTAAATAAAAATAAAATTAAGAAAATAATCCACTTGCAATAGTATAAAAAAAGAAACAGAAATAGACTTAACCAAAGAAATGAAAATTAGTACACTGAAAACTTCATTGATGAAAGAAACTGAAGAAAGCACAAATAAATGGAAGGACATACCATGTTCATGGATTAGAAGTCAATATTGATAAAAAGTCTATACTACCCAAAGTGATCTGCAGGTTCAATGCAATCCCTATCAAAACCCCAATGGCATTTTTATAGAAATAGATAAAACAATCTAAAATTCTCATGAAACCACTAAGACCTTGAAAAGCCAAAGCAATTTTAAGAAAGAAGAACTAGGAACCCTCATTCACTGCTCATGGGAATGTAAACTGGTACAGCCACTATGGAAAACAGTATGGAGACTCCTCAAAAAATTATGGGTAGAGTTACCATATGACCTAGCAACCCCTCCTCTGAGTATGTACCTGAAAAATTTGAAAACACTTATTTGCTAAGATATATGCACCCCTATGTTCATTGCAGCATTATTCACAGTGACCAAGACATGAGAACGAAAGTGTCCTTCAAGAGATGATTGGATAAAGAAGATGTGGTACATATATACAATGGAATACTACTCAGCCATAAGAATAAATGAAATATTGCCATTTGCAACAACATGGGTAAATCTTAGGAATATCATGCTAAGCAAAATAAGTCAGAAAAAGTCAAGAACCATATGATTTCACTCATATGTGGAATATAAAACTGAAAGCAACAAATGAACAAACAAGAAAAACAAAGAAACAAAAACTCATAGACACAGACAATAGTATGGTAATTATCAGAGGGAAGTGGGATAGAGGGGTAGTAAAGGATAAAAATGGTCAAATACATGGTGACAATGCGATATACAGATGATGCAGCATAGAACTGTACACTTGAAACCTATATAAATTTATTAACCAATGCTACCCAATAAATTTCATTTAAAAAAAAGGAACTAAGCTTGAGGCATCACACTTCCTGATTTCAAAATATTTTGCAAAGCAATAGTAATCAAAACAATATAGTGTTGGCATAAAAATAGACATATAGATAAATGGAACACAACAGAGAGTTCAGAAATAAACCCGTGCATACAGTCAACTGATTTTAAATGTAAAACCTGGAATAATAAAACTCCTAGAAGAAAATACAGGTGAAAATCATCATGATATTGGGATTGGCAATGATTTCTTGCATATGATACCAAAAGCAAAAACAACAAAAGCAAAAATACACAGTGAGAATACGTCAATCTAAAAGGCTTCTTCACATCAGCATAAACAATCAACAGAGTGAAAAGGCAACCTTAAAAATGGGAGAAAATGTTTTTAAACCATCTCTCTGTTAAGGAATATATAAAGAACTACTACAACTCAAAGCAAAACACCAAATCATCTAATACAAAAATGGGCAAAAGATTTGAATAGACATTTCTACAAAGAAGACATACAGATGACGAACAGGTACATGAAGCAATGTTAAATTCACTAGTCATTAGAGAATGCAAATCAAAACCACAATGAGATATCATCTCACATGTTAGGATGGCCATTATAAAAATAAATAAAATTTAAGAAAACACACAGAAAATAAAAGTGTTGACCAGGATGTAGAGAAACCAGGACCCTTGTATACTGTTGGGGGGATTGCAAAATAATGCAGCCTGTATGGAAAACAGTTAAATGGGGGACATATGCAACACTTTCGACAATAAAATAAATTTTAAAAAAATTAAAAATAGAATTACCATATGATCCAGCATTCCTTCTAGGTATATATCCAAAAGAATTTACGACAGAATCTTAAAGAGATAGCTGCACTCCCATACTCATTGCAGCATTGTTCACATTAGCCAAGATATAAAAACAATCTAAATGGTCATCAACAGATAAATCGATATAAAGAGTGTAATATATACATAATTGCTTTTAAAGGATAAAAATGAATGGAATTCTGTTTTGATAAGCTGAGGAAACAGAACAATCAATATGATTATCACCTTATACCCATTGTTTGAAACTGCACCAAGAGAGAATATATGAACTTTTTAAAACAATTTGTCTTACTGAACAAGTTCATAACCTTAATTCAGTTTGATTTTGTATACAATGAATTAAAGAAAAGCATATTTCATTTTTAATGGTTTTCCATACTTGGCATCTTGAAAATCCAAATATCCATGCATGCACTTATAGTATACTTAATTAATAGAGATATTGCCTTAACTACTTTGTAGCCTGTCAGTTTTCAAGGCAAATAACATAGTTAACCCTTGAACAACAAGGGGTTGAGCAGGCACCAACCTCCACACAGTCAAAAATCTACGTATAACTTTTGATTGTGCAAAACTCAACTTTCCCCTTGATAACCATGGGGGATTGGTTCCACAACCCTCTGTGGAAACCAAAATCCATGATTCCATGATACTTAAGTCCTGTATATAAAATATCATAGGTCAGTGGATAAAGTTGTCCCTCCCCAACTGTGGACTCCCTAAACTAGATCAAATCAGTACAGGTATTTATTGAAAAAAAATCCTCATGTAAGTGGAACCATGCAGTTCAAACCCATGTTGCTCAAGGGTAAACTGTAGTTTCATAACAAATGACAAGCTAAGGACTCAAATTGTAAAATGCCTTACTTAGATTTTAACTAATTACAAATAACAAAGCCTGTGTCACTCAGCAAGTATAACATCCACCCACTTAAATTCTGTTTAGAAACAAAAAGTATATCTCTATTGCCACGATTAAGTTGATTCTGCAGATTTAAAACATCTCTGAGCTCTATTAATTTAAACTCAGTTTATGAGTACTTGAGAGTCAATAAAATGTTTAGACTAATCATTACATCACTACTTGAAATTGTATAGTAAACACTGAGAGGAAAATTGAAGAGCTAAGAAGTGGCATAAGTGAGCAAATCACATACTATTATAGTGGGTCATGTGATTACCTCTACAGGCATGATTGTAACTAGCCACTTGAAAGCTTTCATCTCTTCCCATGCCCTAGAAGCCTGAAATGGGGACCATATATTTCCGTTAGAATGCACTTCTTAATTGGTGTGGTTAATATAGGTATATACGTTAGGGTCTGTTAGCATTAATCATCAGAGCAAAATACCTCTGAATTCCTGCTATGAACTTGATAGGAAGATAGTTTGAAAAGGAAAAGAAAAAATAAGGTAGAGTTATAATATAGAGTGAGCCCTTTTTCTATACTACCTGCTGTTTGGGAGACATTGTTTGTTTTATTTCTTCTATTCTGAGATAGAATACACTATTCCCCATAAATATTGCCATGTGAGACTCTTTAATACCATGACATCTGACTGGAATGATGGGGAGTTGATGGCTGTGTAGATCATGCAGGTACATGGAAGGTGATATCAGTCAGGAATTCCAGATCATCTGAATTATTGGGCACTTTCCTAGTTACACATCAGAAAAAAAGACTTTTCTGAGGTAACTGTGGAGACTGTTGGTAAAGGACTGATAGCTTTCTCAGCAATCCCAGAGTAGAGGTAGTTACAGAATCTCCTAATGACTATGCCACTGGTTATAAATGAACAGCTAAACATGTGTGAAGGTAGTGATTGTCCAGACTTTGGAGTGGACAGAATCCTAGTGACAGTGATATTTTTACCCCAAAATGCCCAACAAATATCATCTGCATGTGTCTTGATATGTAAAAGAAAAGGAAGTCCTAGGTTAGTGGGCTGAATTGTTAACTCAGTAGGGAGAGGCTAAAACTGCATAATAATAAATTGTCAAGAGCTAAGCAATGAAGCATACTTCTCTCCACCCTCAATATTAGCCTAAAAAATAAATGGCTATCTAATACTGTAAAGGGAAACTATGGGGTAGACTCCATCAGGAGAGCAAATCATGTCTGCTTTCCCTTCAACCGCAAATAAATGGTTATTCATAGTCTAGTTTCATGGGGTCTAAGTTACATTTCATTTATTCAATGAAATATTATTAAACATGAAAGTTCTGCAAAATCACAGCTGCTGCATAGAAGTCCTTACTATTTTAATGTAAAATATGAAACATCTAAAGATATAGTCATGGGGTGTAAGAAGACATGGCTAAGGTCAAAGTGCAGCTCCAGACACCTTCCACTTGGCAGGGTGCTGCCCACAATTTGGCAAAGTTAGGAATCCTATGTCAACTTGGTTTTATTATATTTATTCTTGGTTTAAAATTTCCTATTCCATGGGGAAAAAAAGTGACATGATAAATGAGGCAAGAGTGATTCTGTGCTACAGCCAAGAAAAGTCTAGGTGCATGAGCTGAGGCCTGAAGGGAGCAAGTAAAATGGGAATCAAGAATGATCAGACAAGGGAGTTGAGAAAGCACTGCACAGGCCATTACCTCTCCATGGATTTCCTGTGTTTCTCATGCAAATCTATGTAAATCTTGAGTATTGTTGGTGTGAACAAATGGATTTTTCTTTATCTACTGATTTGGGGAGACTATGAGACTTGCACAAGTCTGCATGCCTACTAGAAAATTATTAAATTTTAGTAAAATGTTCAAGTACCTTGAAATGGTTAGCAGAGATGAATTAATGAACCTACAAACTAAAGGTTATCTTTTATAAGTGTTAGTTCAGCTGAATTTCATGTATACTCTTATTTTACTCTTATATCAACAATAAAGTAGAATATTGAAGGTATTTTCCCCTTGAACTACAAAAATGATGAAATGTTTGTGTTGAGACACACTGACCAAGGTGTTTGGTGAGGGAGGAAATCTATCATCTTTACACATTATTCCACGAGGGAATTAAACACACTTCTTTCGTGTTCTCAGCTGGATATTTGGACAAACCAAGCCAATTAAGTTGACCAGTGAGAGAGACAGAACCACAGGGGAAACTTGTACAATGCTCTCTGTTGGAAATAGCATTTGAAAAAATATCCAAGGTGGCAATAACCCACCTATGTAAATATTAAAGATAGGGTGGTAGGGCTGGTAGAGGATAACCAGTAAATGAATGAACTAATATTCTTACTATAGTGCTTCTTTTTGTGATACGTATTTGTCATTTATGGATTTGGATGTCAGAGGTGTGGATAGGGCTATCTTTTCTCAATGACAAAATTCTGTGGAAGTCAATTCTTTTGGGGTACATGTTTGTTTACCTGTTTAGTTAATTTTATCTCTTAGAATATCTGAGATTTGTTTTATGGATTAACATGGACTAAGGTAGGTTGTTATTTAAAACACTAGATTCCCCTTCTAGTTATTTTTCTATCTACTTAATTTTGGCTTGCTTTTTCCACACATGGTTTCCCATGTTCTCTGTCACCAATGAGCAAAACGTGAATCTTAACAGCAGTGAAGTATTTCTGTAATATCTTGCTCTTATCTAAGAATTAGGAAAGCAGTCTACAAGCCTCTTTCCAAAGGAGACACTCCTGATTAAGAAATCTTCCCTTTGGAAAGTTATAGAAAACACTGTTCCACAGCCCTGTGAGCCCATCAGTAACCCTCCAGAGCAAATGTAAGTAGATATATTTAAATATCATTTTCACACAAAAACTTGGAATTTGGGGGGGAAATTAAGTAATTTAAAAGAAAACTACAGCAAAACAAATAAACAAACAAAAGACACCTAAAACATGCCCTGACAATTAAGATTTTCAGATAGTCCAATATAACTGCAGAAAGAAAAGTTATGTTCTACATAAACCAGGCTCTCATAGCACATAGATGCTAGCTCTCCACCATCAAGTGAAAATCAGAGCTCATGGTGGAAGCTTCGATACTTAATTTTTCTTTTTTTTTTTTTTTTTTATCCTCACAGGAGGATATTTTTTCCATTGCTTTCCAGAGAGATTGGAAGGGAGAGAGAAACAGAGAGAGAGAAACATTGACATGAGAGAGACACATGGCTTGGTGGCCTCCCGCACCAGCCCCAATAGGGGCCGGGACCAAGCCTGCAACAAGAGGTAAGTGCCCTTGAGCATAATCGAACCCAAGACCCTTCAGTCTGTGGGCCGATGCTCCAACTGCTGAGCTAAAATGCCTAGGGCCAAGGCTTCATTTTTAAGTAAGCAATTCACCAGCTAAAGATTTTTTTTAATATAGTAAGTACTAGCTTTATAATTCCCACATGTTTCTTCTCTTTTACTTGCTCTTAGGAGCATGAGTAATATAAAATTACCTTTCTCTGATAAAATATTATTACTCTCAGAAAAAAAAAAAAATACTGGAATAACTATATTTTAACTCTATCAAAAACTTTTACCCAATAACAAATTATCTCAGTACAACAGGACATCCTGGATTTGTTCTGTGAAGAAGCACAGCAATCAAAAGCTAGCATTTTATAGAAGAAACATGTTGCAAAGTGGGGTTTAAAAAGCTGTCAATTTCACATGACCTTTCAACAGCCTTACACTCTGGTTTGAGACACACAATAGTTTTAGTTTTGTAACTGTGGGCGAGAAATACAGCCCTTAAAAGAGAAAGCTTTCTAAGATGTAACCCCTTACAGCAAAGAGCTGCTGTTTGGGGAGGGACTACAAAATGAGTAACACTAATGAAATTTTTGCTTTTCTGGCATGAAGTGAAAAAAACCTAGTAGATGCTTTCGTGGAGACTAGTTTTAGTAAGCAAATTTGTCTAGTTAATGTAGAAACTTCTCAAGTTTACAATTCTATTTTTACTCTAAGAACCCTTCCACAACCTCAGGCATTTTCATGCTACCTGAGTATTTAAAGAGAGGGAGAGAATGAATCTCTATAAAAAGAATTAGTAACTATGAGCTTTAGCTTAACAGTTAAATATAGGTTTACATTTTTTTCTAGATTGTATCATTCCGGATGACTAAGCATTGATGAATACTGTCATAAAGAAGCACTGAATGTAAATTCAGACAACACAATTTCCTGTTCTGTCTCTGTCCTTTACAGGCTATGACCCCTTGAACAATACCCCTTGACCCTTCTGAGCTTCAGCAATGAGATAAAATTAGAAAAGAAATATCAATGTCCTTTGCAAATTTTAAGTTCTGCAGTGTATTATTAATATTATTATTTTTTATTATTCATTAGTTACTCCAAGTATCCATGAAAAACTGAGGTTCAGTCTTTTTGGTCAGGTGATCTATAATCTAGCTGGAAGTAAAATATGTACACACACAAAATAAATTAAAAGCAGTACATTTAATTCTAATCTAAGGATTCGGTGATGGATTTGGAGCTGGGGAGAAATTTGGGAAATGAGATTCAATAACATTGTGTATAGGGAATTAAATGAAAGTCTTTTTTCCCCCCGAGATTTGAAAATGTGTGGTAACATTGATTGAAATTAGGTTGGTCCCAAAAGGAGCTCCACTTGTGAAGTGATACGGTGTTTTCAGTCTGAGATGTAGGAAGTTTGCCATGAGAAGATATTTATGTTGTGAGCAATTGGTATTATGTGACCAGAATTTGAGAGGTGCAGCCTGGAGATATATTTCTGGTTCAAGAGATGAAACAGTGCATTATGAGTATGGCTCACAGAGAATGATAAAGAATCCAGAGTAGGGGCTTTGTGACAAAGGCTGCAGAAACTGGACACAGAGAGAGGTAAAGAAAAGGCAGAAAACCAGCAAAGTGCTATAAAACAGATGGAAGAAAATAAAAACCATTTAAATGCCAATGGGAGCTGCAAAAGAATTCTGAGTCAGATAACATCCGAGAAAGGAATTTTAGTAACATGGCAAGCAAATGTGAATCTCAAACTCCAGAATTATTTAATAATAAAATAAACAGGTACCTTGTGGAAGCAGCCAAGACGAAAACTCATAATCCAGGAGTTCAGCAGGCACATGAAGGGAAAAATATTCATAGCGAGAAAGGCAGTTGAGCTAGGTAAAAATGTGCAATACGAGAAAAACTTGAACATGTTCCCAGGTCAAAAGGAATAGCCATTGGGAGAGGAAGCTTGAAAAATATTTAAGAATGAGAGGCTAAACCTCTCTAGGAGATGGAAACAAAAGAGTAGTGTGTTTACTTGAAACAGAAAGGAAAGCTTTTCCTCCTAGGCTGGGAGGAATTCTGCAAGGAGTGTTCCACGTGAAAGGTGGGACTACACAAGGGAAATCAGGCCAGGTGGTCTCAATATTTCTTCTTGAGTAGAGGATGAGTTCATCTGGTACAGGTGAGAATGTGATGCGCAAGAGATTGGGAGCTAATGAGAGGGAGTGGAGTCTGCCCATTAGCTGTAGAGGCTTGGGATGGAATCAGTGAGCTATTAGAGACATTGTTTTTTTAATGAGCATCAAGAAAGACCTGGTGAAAAATGCATATCAATAATTTGTGTTTTGCAGAACAGCAGAGCTCTTTGTTTTTCTAAGAACTGAGCTGAGCCTCAGTAGCAAACGCAGGTGTCGTACCCTGCAAGGCGTGGCTATGAAATTCCCAGTGAATGGCCAGCATACAGTGAATAGTTAGTCCCTTTTGAGCTCCCAAAGGTTAATCTTATACTAATTTGCAGTAAGACTTTCAAGAATCAGTTTTTTCCAAACTAAAGTACTATGTATAAACACTGGTTTATTCTTTGGGTTTTTTGTTTGTTTGTTTTTGTTTTTTACTTCTGATACTGGAAGTTTAAGACAGTACATTCAGGTGTGTCCAAGAAAGACTGCCCAAGACATGAAATTAGCAAGAGATTGCTTTCGTTAATGTGATTTTGGTAATAACAAAGATTTTATTTTAGTGGAGTAGTAGTTCACTGGTTGATCTCATTCAATAGGGATGGATACTTTTAATTCACTTTCTATTAACTATTGTAGAAGTTGAAGATAACTTCTACATAACTGATTGACATGCAAATTATTGTCCAAGGCAAAGTAAATGACTTTCACCTGGTACAACTGAGCTATAATGAGATATAATTGATTTCACTTCTCTAGAATACAGTATTTTATTGCTCTGTAGGTTATTAAGTAGTTTTACATTAGCAAATTTATTTCAAAGAAAGAGATTTATACCACTCTGAGCCTTAATCTGGGAAATTAGGAAAAGATTATGCAGTAACAGAAATCATTATTTTTATCTAGTACTAAGTTCTCTTGCCTTGAACCCCCTTTAGATCCAAAGGATGGTGGCCAAATTTTAGCACAGTCTGTTAATAGCATGATATATGTGTTCTTATAAAATTGTCCATTTTCAAAAATCTAGTTACAAAAATAGTTACTTTTGTGACTGAAAACAATTAACTTGAAATTGTTCATAATTGTCTCCCATCCTCATCCTGCCAAAGAGACTAACTTGTCCAATTTTCTCCTTCCTTCCCTAAATTAAAAATAATAATAATTATACCTTGTGGAAAACTGCCAAGTATGTTTACATAAGAAAGAATCTGGACTCTACTTGGTTTTGCTCAGTGGTTAGAGCAAACCACAGTGGTTGGACTGAAGGGTTGCAGGTTCGATTCCAGGTAAAGGCACTTATCTCTGTTGCAGGATTGATCCCTGGCCCTGGGCAGGGAGTGTGATGGAGGTAACCAATAGATGGCTCTCTCTCACATTGATGTTTTTCTTTCTCTCTCTCCACCTCCCTCCCACTCTCTCTAAAAAAATAATAAAATCAGAAATAAATAAATAAATAAATACCTCAGATCAGGATTAACAACAACAACAAAAAGAATCTGGAGCAAAAAGTTAAAAAGAAGTTAAATGCCTCAGAGCTGGCTGAAGAGTGTTTCTGAGGGTTTGCAGGTTTGCAATGTAATGGAGTTTCTGGAGGAAGAATTTTATTAGTGTTGTGCTTGGAAACACTGCACACTTTTTAAGACATGCAAGACTTTGAACTGTTTGATGTGACTTTGATTATTTGACTCTTTCTTTGATGATAATACTGACTTTAGATTGAACCAGTGGCTCTAGGATTTATAAGAGTAGTTTTCATATAAGGAGTGGAGTATTTTACATCTGCAATAACTAAGTAATTTTTCCTCAAGAGAAAATCTCACCAATGAAGGGTTTTATTTATTATCTTGAGTATTTTGTTAATGTTACCCGAGAATAATATATTGGCTCATCAAAATCAACAGCAGTAATTTATTTGCACTTCAATCTACACACTCAGAAGTATTTCAAACTTTGACCTTGACTTTGTAAATTCTGCTTATAGTAGAGTTCATAACTATCAAAAGAATAGAAACAAAATCTGTGATGTACACTTCAAAGCCGCTGAGTACCCAGCCACTCAGTGCTTTGCACCCAGCCAGTGGGAGTCAGTGTACAGCCAATAATGCCCCTACTTAATTAATAAATCGTTTTATGTTCACATAAAGCTTTTCAATCTCTGTCTGACACTAGGAGAAATGCCTACTTTTGGAAAATTTTTTGTGATAGAAAAAATGCTGCCTTGGAATAGAATCAGGCCTAATGGGTTGGTAAGAAAAGATGAAGTCAAGGATAATGTTAAGAATGGCCTGAAAGGCAGTCAGAATGGTATTTCAACAATCCAGGTGTAAATGGCGAAGGCCTGAACTATAACGGTGTTTGTATGAATGAGGTAGCAGGAGAGGTTTTTAGAAATCACATACTAAAAAACAGCAAGTAAATAATGATTAAAATAAGAGGAAGGCTAGAAAAAAATTTAAGAAATGCAAATATTATAGCATGGGAAATAAGAAAGATGGCTCCATTGATAGAAAATTTTGTTTAAATTAACTATCCTTGCCCCAAGCTTTTTTAGTATTCCATATTTAAGTATATATAAAAGGAGGAAACAGTATAAAATTATGCAAGACTTATTTTTAATAGAAATTATTTATAATTTAGGTTTGAAGTTTTAAAAGAGAAAATAATAGGACCAATAAAAATATGCACTACTGCATAAAGAATCAAAAAATTAATCAAACAATAGTAGTAGTCATGGTTACCTGTATGTCATCACCCCATTGTGATTATACAATTCATTCCTATGTATAACAAAATTATAGCCTAACATAATACAACATCATCTTGCAGCAAAGATAAAAACACCCAGAAACTATTTAAGTCAACAAAACCCACAGCTTCATAATATAAACTTGCATGATCTCTGTGACTAATTCAACTCTTCTTTATTCATCCCCGTAATTTTTTTTTAAAATATGTCTTTATTGATTTCAGAGAGAGAAAGGAAGAGAGAGGGATAGAAACATCAATGATGAGAGAGTCATGGATCGGCTGCCTCCTGCTCTCCCCACACTGGGGATCGTGCCTGCAACCTGGGCATGTGCCCTGATCGGGAATCGAACATCGATCTCCTGGATCCTAGGTCGATGTTCAACCGCTGAGCCATGCCTGGCTGGGCCCCCATAATTTTTATGACCACACTTCATATAAATAATAATTAAATTATTTATTGGAGCCCATAGTTTAAAGAGCATTTTTTTATAAAAGACACAACCATATTCAGAAGAGAACAAAAACATTCACCCTTTCCTAAATAGGTCAGTTTTGTAACATCAACCATTTTAACTAATGATGGTTGTGTTATTTATGGATCATTTGATTTTCATTGATTTTCTTTTCATAATATATTTAAACATCTCTAAATAGATATTCCAATGCCAAGTTCATCAATCCTTGCCTACCATGAAAATAAATTTTAAATTATTTTAATGTCCTTATTTTTCAAAGATTATTCAGAATTGCATTTTCATATTATGTTGTAAAACTCTCATCTTGTTAATTTCATCTTAAACTGAACATACAAAATTATGCATCAAACTCCCTTTTTAGAATGGCCACACAAAATTACTCCTCAGCATCTATGGTATTTCACAGATGGTTGGAGTAGACTCTATCATATGTTTAAACATAATTGATATAATTGAAATGTCACCATAAAATAATAGGTTTTCATCCACATGATTGATATTGTGGCTATGAAAACAGAATACTACTTATAAGCTGAATAATTGCATTAAATTTGTGGGGCAGAGAGCACTTGGCTTTGAATCTGAAAATTTAGAGTCTATTCTGATCCTGGCACTCATTTGACTTCAGGCAAGTCACTTAACTTCTCTGAGCCTTAGTTTCTTCATCAAGAAATTGAGGGAGCTTATGCTAAATGACTCTGCTACTTAAACATTATGATGGAAAGTAATTCTGTAGGCTGTTACATAGCTCTTCAGTTTCCAGGAATTGCATGTGAAAGTTTTGCCAATATCTCTTCTATGTCAATTTGCCTCAGCTCTTACACGCATTGGGCAAGTTCCAGATCACAAATGATCCCACTGAGCATTTTGAACCTGTTAAAGTGAAGCACATGCTTCCAAAATATCTGTATAATGTCCAGCAAAGTAACTAAAGGTATTATTAGGGCTTTCCAAAAATGTCTGGGCTAAATCTGCAATGTCATATTCCCATATTCTACAGTGGCTCCTCCTTTGGAAATGATGTTACATTGCTGCATCCTAAAGAAGCTAAGGCACCTCTGAATAAATCATACACACTCATTTTGCGACTTTCTAGTCTAGGAAAATGTCCCTAGATATGAAATAGTTAGCTATTGCTCTACAAATGAAATTGAAATGCATGCAGTAGTACATCCATTTACTAAAACCCTGGACTCTGAAAATTGGTAAGGATTTTTTAAAAGTACACAATAGCAGTGTGAAAACAATTGTAACCAGTGACCTTATGCAATAGCCATGCCTCAAATCGCTATTGCAGGCTCCTTCAGAATTATACTGAATTCTCGTTCAAGAATGAAGTTGACTTTTGTATCAAGATAGACTCAGGCTGTGCCTATATAGAAAACAGCTTGATCAGTTGATTTTGAACAGTTGTTGGTTTCATTTAACTCTCCCTTTTTATTATATTGTTCCTAATAACCTATTTGGTTTACTTTCTTTTTTCTCTGCCAATTGTTTATTGTTCATAGAGCCAGTGTAAAGATAGCCTTTAACATGAGCTGAGAAAACTATTGCTGATTTGGGTCCCTGAATACCATACACAGGCTTTTGAGTCTATAAAAGGCACTGTCATTGAAAGTTCAAAAACATAGTACTTGGATATAAATAACCATGAATTTGAGCCCTTTCTCTAGTAGTTATAACAAGGGACTTCATATTTTTTATCATCACTTTTGTCATCTACAAAGTGTTTTCACAAAAATTATACCTACTGGTTTGGTTTATATTATAACTAAATGAGATAACACTCAATACATATAAAATGCTTAGCACAATAATAAAGCAAGATAAATGTAAACACATTACTGTGGAAAATATAACAGTTACAAAAAATCAGGTTTTGTATATGATTTCTGAGATAAAATTTGCATGTTTTCAGTGTGAAGCTCAATAAATTTTTCTGTTTACGTTCAAGCTTAACTAAATTAAGCACTAAACTCAAACATTATGGCTCTATCTATACATTACACTCAAAATCTTTAATATGTATGTTGTTTTAAAGTGCTTAAAATTTAAGTATATTATCAAATTTATACATTTTCAAATCCTAGTTTGGGTTCAAAGAAATTGGCCGGTGACATGCAACCTGGTGACACACAACCACTTTCTCCACAGAACATCAATTTATAAAGTACCTTTGAGTAAAAAGCTTTCATCTTATCTTTGTCTACAAATAAAATGGCTTGTTTCCAAATTACCACTTCTTCATGTCAGTGTAGGAATGATCTCCCGATGTTTCATGGTGTATCTGCTAATCTTTTCCTGGAATAGGCGAGCAAATGAAACTCCCAAGAGCAGTGATGTGATTTCTGGAACACCGTATGTATAGCAACGTTATGTGAAGATACTGTGAGAACCTGCAGAATCCTAGAGAAGAAAAACAACTCGCCCAAGGCCACATTGGGCTGAACCAGAACTGAGATCTGCTTGCCTCACATTTACACATGAAAGTGGCAGATGATTCATCCTACAGAAGGTGAAACAGTAATGATTGATGATCTCATTTCATTTAAACAGGCCTAGGTAGAGCAGAGTAGTAGGCAATTATCTCTTTTATTTTCTACCTCATGTGTATCTAAAATGTGTGAATATCTGTTAAAAAGACATTTCTCTCCTATTCCTTTCCCTCCCCAGGGTGATACCGAGCTAGATTTAAGCATATAACCCAGATCACAAAGAGGACCTTCACAGGACAAAAGGAGGACAGAATTGGTCATAGGGTCCCATTATTTGCTCCTGGAGCAAATAATTCTGGAGTCTTGCTTTCCACTCACCTACTTTCCACTCACTCAGTTACTGTGTTAGTAATAGAAGGTTCCTCCTTCTGTAGAACTTAATTAAAAATTAGGAAAGGTCTATTACAAGACATATTCTGTACCTTCTATTTCTATCATGCATATTATAGCTCTTTTAGGTTCATAATAAATTTTTGCTGGATGAATATTTGCTTTTGCACTGTTAGCATTACAGAGCTAGTAGCCTACACTGAACAGAAGCTTGTAGCCCCCCTTATGACAAAAAACACATTTCCACCAAAGCTTTATAGAGCTTTTACCACTTGTTATGATATATGGAACTATTAGAGCACCAAATGTTATACTCACTATATGTTACAAGAAATAAAATAATAGGTAACCGATTAAACATGAAAAAATTTGATATGACAATTATTTATACACAAAAAAATTTAAAGAATCATTTAGCTTCTATAATTACTCAATAAGGATATTTGTTTAAAAAATCATTTATAAATTGAATTCCAGTCAAGAAGTCAGAGTAAGTAAAAGCTGTGCTCACCACCTCTTACAGTCATATCAAAATTACAGCTAAATTATAGAATAACAACCCTTGAAAACTACTTGAAGACTAGCTGAACTGAACTTCTACAGCTAAGAAAATAAAGAAGAAGCCACATGGAGACTGGTAAGAGAGATGGAGAGATGCAAAATAGGCTGGTCCCACACTCAGGTGTGGTGGTTAAGAATCAGGAGGGACATTTCAGCTTCAGAGGTACCCCTGAGGAGTGAGAGGTTACATCATAGGGCAGGGGTGGGGAAACTTTTTTCTGCCAAGGGTCATTTGGATATTTATAACATGATTCGTGGGCCATACAAAATTATCGATTTAAAAATTAGATAAGAAAAAAGCTCCTAGATTTATTGAATTCTGAGTCCCACCTGTGGTTGCCTTGGCAGGGCCAGATGGAATGATTTCATGGGCCATATACGGCCCATTGGCTGAATGTTCCCCACCCTGGCCATAGGGGTACCAGAAGGAGAAAAGAGAGAGAGAGAGAGAGAGAGAGAGAGAGAGAGAGAGAGAGCAAGGAATTAAGAGTCTATTTGAAGAAATAATGGCGGAAAAGGTCCTTAACCTGGTGAAGGAAATAGGCATACAAGTCCAGAAAGTGAAGAGAGTCCCAAACAAGATGAATCCATAAAGGCCCACAACAAGACACATGATAATTAAAATGACAAAGGTTAAAGAAAATGAGAGAATCTTAAATGCAGAAGAGAAAAGCAGTTAGGTTGCAGCTCTGTAAGGATTTTAGCTGATTTCTCAACAGAAACTTTGCAGGCCAGAAGGGATTGGCACAAAACATTCCAAGTGATGAAAAGCAAGAACCTACAACTGAGATTACTCTACCCAGCAAGGCAATCATTTAGAATCAGGGGAGAAATAAAGAGCTTACTAGGCAACAAAAAGCTAAAGGAGTTCATCACCAAACCAGAAATCTTACATTACAAGAAATGTTAAAGGGTGTTCTCTGAGAAGAAGAAAAGGGAAGATAAAAGAAATATGAGTAATAAAATAGCAAAAACTACATACCTATTCATAATTACTTTAAGTCTGAATGTATTAAATGTTCCAATCAAAAGACAAAAGGTGGCTGACTAGAGAAGAAAACAAGATCCATATATATGATGCCCATGAGAGACCCAAAAAGATCAAAGGACACACACAGGCAGAAAGGAAAGGGATGGGAAAACATATTTATGCAAATGGAATGAAAAAAAGCTAGATGAGCAATAGTTACATCAGACAATATAACTTTAAAACAAAGACTATTAAAAGGGAAAAAGAATATTCCCTATATAACAGCCAAGGTAGGGAAGCAACCTAAGTGTAGACGATTGGATAAAGAAGAGGTGGTACAGAGTGAAATCAGAGGAATGCATCATGAGAGACCCCTTGGTCTCTCCCCCTGAAATTTCAACATGTTGATCAGCTATAATGCAGCAAAGGATTCCCTTGTTCAACATACAGTCATGCCTGAGAGATCCACACATTGAAGCATCTAAAGGTGAGCAAACAGGAACAAACAGGGAAGGTGAGAAGGGAGGACAGCTCAGACTGGCCATGGCATAGCCCTGTAGCCAGGAGCATCACGGCGGGATCAGTGGACACAGACGAGAGTGTTGTGGTTGCCAGAAGGAAGGGGGTGACAAAAGATGGTTTAACTTTGGGTGGTGGGCACACACTACAACATACAGATCTTGTATCATAGAAATGGGCACTTGAAACTTATATGACCCTATTAACCAATGTCACCCCAATAAATTTAATTTAAAAGAAGTTTGTTAAAAAAAGAGGTGGTACATATATGCAATGCATTATTACTCAGACATTAAAGATTAATGAAATACTACCATTAGCAACAACATGGATGGACGTAGAGGGTATTATGTATGCTAAGTGAAATAAATCAGACAGGGAAAGACAAATACCGTATGATTTTACTTATATGTGGAATCTAAAAAACAAAATAAATGAACAATCAAAACAGCAACACACTCATAGATACAGAGAACACACTGATGTTTGCCAGATGGGAGGGAGTTCAGGGGGCGGGGTTAAAAAGGTGAAAGGATTAAGGAGTACAAATCGGCAGTTATAAAATAGTCTCAGGGATGTAAAGCACAGCGCAGGGAATATAGTTAATAATATTGTAATAGCTATATATGGTGCCAGGTAGGTGATAGAATTATTGGGGGGATTACTTTTAGGTAGTGTCTAAACACTATTCTGTACAGCTGAAACTAATGTAATATAGAACGTCATCTGTAATTGAAAAATAAAAAAATTTAAATCATTCATTTACTAATCAAACACTTCTCAGTGCCAATTGTATGGACGACAATGTGCTAAGTGCCTAACAGTCTCAACCCCTGAAGTTCTCACAAACTTGCAGACAGATGGGGAAGCAAGCATCACCTAGGGACTTAGAGGCCACTGGAAACCTACAAAAGCATTGTCCTGGAAGCATGAAGGAGTGAATGGTACTTGTGAACTGTTACAGGAAGCTCCAGGAAAAGGAATTAGCAGAAACAAGAAGGAGAAGGAATTAGCAGAAACAAGAAGGAAGAAAAAAAAAACACCACCAGACATTGCAGGAAAGGAAACTGGAATGAATAAAGGCCCAACATTTTGGAAATAGACACATTCTCAATTAACAAGTCCTTCAACAGGGAAGAATAATGTAGGATACTTAAGAAAAGGATTGATAAGATCATGCCTTGTAAGTGGTTTGAATAGTATCCTGTAATAAATATGAAGACAGACATCAATTATAATCAAGGAGGGATGGTAGGATGGAAAGAAGAATTGTATCAAATCTGTCCTCTCCTCAGTTTACACCATGAATGCAGTGGCTTCTTTCCCTTTTATACCACTATAGCAAATGCTCAATGGCTTTCATTTTACCTGGACTCTAAGTCTACTTTATAACTTGAAATATTTTGGAATGAGAATTGACTGGAATTGATGACAGATCTAATGTGGTGACTGGGAGGAGGGATCCTGAAAGAACATCATGGGATTTCTGGGGGATGTAGGTGGATGGTGACATCATTAAAGAGATGGGAGTATTTAGGAATAATAAGAGCATGGTTGTATAGGATATGGAGTGGAGTATCACAAATTTGTTATGGTCATCTAGTCTTTGAAATGCCTGAGGAGCATCCAGGAACTGGATGGCAATAATCTGCCTAGAATGCAAGAAAGAGTTTGGAGCCTGGTGATGGAGTTTTAGGGGTAACTGGCATATAGACTGTGACCATATGTGTGAATACATAAGAAGAGAATCGTAAAATAAGGAGAGAGGAGGACCTGGGCTAAAAAGCTGGAGAGTACTGAGCAGATAAATCAAGACCAAGGGAAATAATAGTATGTGAACAAAAAAGAAGGCGGCCTGAATCAACAGTGGTAATGCCACAGAACACAAGAAGGGTAAAACCACACAGGATCTACTGGATTTTGTTACCACCAGGACCTATTTCAGTACCGTGGTGGGTTGATGTGTGAATACGACATGAGTAAGGGAAGGAAGGATATATGACTTTGTTCTGCAAAAAGTCTGTCCACAAGATGAAGGGGAGCTCAGCAAGTTGATTGGAGAGAACCCTTTTTGATATCGTTCTTCTTTTCAGAATTTAAAAAGTTTATTTAGAATTTCATCAGGAAATTTGGGACCTATCTTTTGATTTCCTTACAGATAGGTGATCAAAACACTGACCTACTGAAATAACCAAAGTATTTTCACATTACCCTTCCAAAGTCTGTTGTTTAATGACTGACTATTGTTGAAGATGAAATAAGAATTAATCATAATTCAAACTATTATCTTGCCTAAAGGTAAGGTAAAATAAATGTTAATACATCTTTTCTCAAGTCATATATATATATATATATATATATATACACACACACACACACACACACACACATATATAATAGTATATAAAACTATATGTCTTAAAAGTGTATTTTAAGACAAGTATATTTTGAATCAGATCATCTTAATGAGCCCCCAGAAAACTTACTTTCATTTTTGTTTATGTCATATACATGAAAATATCCTGAATTAGGACAGAATCAGTCAAAGGATATTTAGTAACAGTAGTTGCAGATCCAGATGCCCCTTTGGGTCATGTTAGAATACTGGATTGTGTTCAATAGCCAACTCTAGGCTAAGAGTTTTCTAAAACTTTGGATTCTTTCTTAGCAAATAACATACTTCTCACTCTTCCTCAAGCAAATGATAAGAGTATTGAATGTCAAGGGATTTATAATGTATGCATTGAATAAAAAATGGGAGATTATATATCACTGGGAGATTAAACAAAGAATCTAGTTGTTAACAAATTTTCAAAGGGACTCAACTAAGCATAATATTAATTACGTGCCTAAAGAAAATATCTGGAAATGTTATTTAGTAAGTGACTTTCAGAGTATACATAGACAAATTTCCCTTCTGCTTATCCCTTTGTATTTTTTAATTGAATGTTAAGAATTAAATAAGCTTTTTATAAAAAGGTAAAACACTTTGAAAGACTAATTCAGTCATCCTTCATTCCCCATAAAACACTATTTTTAATTTCAAAAAGCTATTTGTTTTTTTCTTACAAAAAACATCAACTATATGAGGCATAAGAAAATAAAAAATGCTTTGATTATAATTAATTTTTGTGTGCACTGAATGAGAAATAGAATTCTTTATTGGAGAAATAATAAAGCAGTAGTTACTACAAAACAGGTTTTGAAAAGTCCTTTGAATATGAACTGCACTTGTCCACACTTTACTCTTTAAACAGTCTAGATTAGAAATCCAATGGAAAACAAGTCATCAAAAGTGTTAAATACACCTTGGCCGGGTAGCTCAGTTGGTTAGAGCATCATCCTGATACACCAAGGCTTTGGGTTTGAGCCCGGGTCAGGGCACATACAAGAATCAACCAATGAATGCATAAATAAGTGGAACAACAAATTGTTGTTTCTCTCTCTCCCTTCCTCTCTCTCTCTTCCTAAAAATCAATCAATAAATAAAAATATATTTTTTATAAACCTAATATATGGTGACGGAAGAAGATATAACTTTGGGTCGTGGGCACACAGTGCAATATACAGATCTTGCAACATAGAAACCCACACTTGAAACCTAGATTTCCTATTAACCATTGTCATCCCAATAAATTTAATTTTTAAAAGAGTAGTGAATAAGTAATTTATATTATTTTCCTCAAGTTCTAACATCCTGATTAAATACAGAGTTTAAGCTAAAATAGGAACAGCAACTTTGTATACCATTACTACAAGACAATATTGTAATAATGTTTTAAGAACTTTTAGCTAATTGTACTGCTTAAATTTCGTCAGTAAGGAATAGTCTAATATGTTTATGAAAATAATAGTATCTAAAGCATAAACTATTGACTTTGCTGTAAAACTGATTGAAATCTTGTGATTTCTGCATATTGTGTTACTCAAATAATGTTTCCACGTCCTCTGTGGTAGGTTGAGAAACTAAGAACAGAGAGAGAGAACAAAGTAAACTTATGGTAAAATACGAATAGCAAGTCATGGCTTCAGTAGAGAAACCATCCCAGTTTTCACATTTTCCTTAACGGTTAAACATATTTAACAAAATCTTGGTATATTGTAAAAGCCTTTTTCCACTTACTTGACTGAGAGTATCTGCAGCTGGCAGAGTAATGCAGTCTCATTAAGGAAGCCAGGTACTCGGTGCATTAGGGCTGCTCTGCGCTTTTAGCCCAATTACCCCATATTGTGGGGCGAGGAAGGATATTGTTCCTACACTCTGCTCCTCTTGGCATTTAAGATCTCTGTGACATTACCACCAATTTATCCAGGGCTTCTTTAAATTAAACAATCACTAAGATCACTCTGGAGCTCCTTAAAATCAGATTTCTAGGCCACTTTCTCAGGGGACTATGATTTGCTCGGCTTGGGTGGGCCTCTCAAATCTACATTTTAACACATCGGTGAGGTACTTAATGATAAGGTAAATTTGGAAATTATAGCCACTACTCTGCTCCTCCTGTCTCCAGAGGATGAGCTCCCTCACCCCCTTGTGATTTCAATCCACGTGTTAGAGTAGGCGGTTAGTTAGAGGGGAGGGAGCTAACAGAAGAAGACATCTGATTAAGCAGGAAAACAACTCTGTGGCCACCTCTGGGAGTAACTGAGATCCTTCTGCCCAACGAAAAAAAACACCTGACTAGGCAGGTAAACAGTTTTTGTAGTCAAGCCCCAGGGGGAGTAACCTTTCACCTAACAGGTCAGGAAGCAATAAAAGAGCACAAACATCCTGAGATGTCTGGGGAGCAGGGCCCAGGGTTCCTTTCACTGGTGCATGCACAGTAGAAGCTAAAATGGCCAACAGGAGCTATAACCATAAAACGGGGAGGGCACAGGCACAAGCTCAGGAAAATCCAGAAAAGAGATTGGATCATTAGAAAGAAAGTCGTTATTTCCCAACCCAAGGAAATAGAAGAAAGCACACACAAAGACCTAGGGACATCTGCTCTCTCTAGACTGATATCTCTCTCTCTCTCTCTCCCCCACCCCCAGAGTAACTTTTGCTTTTTTGCTTTAATAAACTTTGCCACTGTAGCTTAAACTTCTCCTATGTGAGTGTCCCTGAATTTTTAACTGTGACAATGCTATACTTCCAACCCTGGCCCCAGCTCACACTTGAAGCATCCCAAGTGAGTATCAGGAAAACATATTGCTTTTAAAAAGTGTGGAGAACATTTCTAAGAAAGAATTGCATTCAGTATGCTACAGAATGTCCAGTTTACACACACACACACACACACACACACACACACACGTGTGTGCTACATGTGCACACACCTTTTATCATGACCATGTGTTGTCAGATGGAAGGCAACTACAATGTGGATGTCTTCCAACCTAAATGTCATGGTAGCGGGGACCTCAGTCCTGGCTCAGTCTCAGTCATCTTTGTACTTTATATCTCACTATGTCAAGATTATCAAATTCCCCTTGAGGCCATTCATACATACATATTTGCTAGGTAATGGAGTACTGATTAATTTTTTTCTTTGTCATTCAATATTGCACATGTTTTCAATAATTTAGCAAGAAAAATAAAAATATAAAAATCAAGTCATATTACAGCTCAATGTAAATAGCATGAGATGACCTGACCCTTTATGTAGAGTGCAGAGTTTAAATGCCGCCAAGTTTAAATTTTATACTTAAACTGTATTATTTCAAAACCTCCCATTTAAAGTTATCATCCAAAAGCACAACATAATGGTTCAGGTAGGCTTGGTAAAGGTGATAAAAAACCACTTGAGGGAAATAGATAACTGTAAATCTATTCACTAAAAGGAGTCAGAAGGATACTCCAACAATTGACTATGAGGAAGAATTGTCATCAAGAGCCATTATTCACTGTGGTGTACACCTGAAACTAATAAATAAAAAAATATTGAATACGAACTGTAATTGAAAAATATATTTTTTAAAAGAGCCGGCAAATAAGAACAACATAAGAGAACATTTGGGGAGTTGCCCAGCAGAAATTAATGCAACCTTTTCCCCTAAGGATGAAAGGTTTAACCATATATGATACAAATACCTTTGGGCAGAAACCTATAAGCTCACTATTTCTATGCAGAAACAAAAGAGGGAGGTGCAAGATATTTTCTTTGAAAATGCACAACTTGCAGTTAGAGAGATTCCCTATTACTCCTATTATTAACATCATGTTAGTATGGTACATTTGTAAAATTAATGAACCAATTGATAAATACTATTTCCTAAAGTCCACACTTTATTCAGATTCTCTTAGTTTTTACTCAGTGCCCTTTGCTGTTCCTGGATGCTATCAGGGTATCTATCACATTACATTTAGTGGTCCTGTCTCAGATCCTCCATGCTGAGTCAGTTTCTCAGACTTTGCTGGTTTTGGTGACCCAATTAGTTTTGAGTATTAGTCAGGATTTTTGCAGAATGTCACTCACTTGGGAATTGTCTTCTGTTCTTCCTATGATCAGGCAAGGCTTATGAGGTTTGGGGAGGAAGACCACAGAGATAAAGAGCCATTTTTAATACATTATGAAAAAGATATATCTTATCAACACAATTTATCACTGCTAATGTTAAACTTTCTCACCCAGCTAAAGTGGTGTTTGTCAGATTTTTCAACTGCCAAGTTAATCTTTTCTCCTCCTTTCCATAGGATACTCTTTGTAAGGAAATCACTGTGCACAGCCAAGTCTTAAGAAGTAAGCAGTTGCCCAGCCAGCATGGCTCAGTGGTTAAGCATCGGCCTATGATCCAGGAACTCGCAGTTCAATTCCTGGTCAGGGCACATGCCTGGGTTTCGGGCTCGATCCCTACTAGGGGGCATGCAGCAGGCAGCCGATCAATGACTCTCATCACTAATGTTTCTATCTCTCTCTCCCTCTCCCTTCCTCTCTCTGAAATCAATAAAGACATTTTTTTTTTAAAAAAAGTAAGCAATTATATTCCCCTTTCCTGGGGGGGGATGAATATCTACATAAATTAGTTGGGATTCTACTGCACGAGAGAATTATCTATTCTCTCATTTATTTCTTTATTCAGTCATTTATTTATTTATGTCATTAAGGACTCATGGATATTTATTTTATACTTTGGGTCACCATCCAATACTACTTTATATACTTTGTTGTGCAAATTGTTCCAGTTGTGGACACTGGGAGCTATTTCAGTTGACTCCTGTATCTCTTTGACATATACCCATCCATGTGGCATTTTTGAGCACTTCCACGCTTTCTGACATAAGATGCTACAGTATAATCCTGTATATTCCTTTCCCAGCCCTAAAACCAGTCAATCAGGCATTTCTCTAATGAGTCTTGGTTCCTTTTATTGGAGAATGATATTAGAAACCAAGTATGAATGCTAAGTGTTTTCACTGCTACGAGGGTGACACTGCTTTCTAGGTCCGACCAAAAAAGATAATTTATGGGTGTATGCTAACCTTTATGAGTGTGTGTGTGTGCACGCAACAACTTGAACTACTTCTCCCTTTGCTTATCTGTGATCTCCAACTCCAGCAGTAAAAATCTGGCTCCCACCATTTGTCATCCATTATTTACTTACTAGTTCAATTCTCTACTTATTCATTTTTAAATTTAGAATCAAATCTTGTTGTTTTGGAAGTTTTATCGTGTGTAAATAACATATAACATATAATTTAAGAAGTTAAATACAGGCACACCTTTCTTCATTCTCTCATGTCTGTATCATGAGCAACATGTGTTTTAAAAACCAAGCAAGTCTTGCTCTGGGATTTGCTTTTGTCCTTAGTTATAGAACCAGTGGGACCAAATATACAAATAAGCTATATTCCAAATGTTTGCTTTCCAGTCAGTCATTTGGAACTTGCTGCTTATGTTTTAATTGAAATAACTTCGTAAATAATGGTAAGGTTTCTAGGCTAGCCCACAAAGGCCTATTTAACCCAGAAGTCAACTGTAAGGGTGTATATTTGCAATGGAAAATAATAGGAGATAATATGAGTAAGTAAAAGGGAAACACTAAAACAATTAAATAAGAAGTAGTGCTATGTTAATCTTAGATATAGATGCTTAGGCAAGGCAGGAAGGAGCTGAGAGTAAGAAGTCTATTAAATGCAAAGAAAACACCTGTGAAGAGGCAGACCAGCATGGTGGCTTCAAGATTGCTGGAACACACAGGGTGTGATGTAGAGTGGATTTTAATGAGCCTGGACAGGCAAGCAGGGACTTCATTATAGTAGGCTTTATATGCAATGCAAGCAGGTTAGATTTAAGTTTAAGAGAATGGGAACCAATGAAGAATTATATGCAAAATCATTTGTGCCTTAAAAACATTACACAAACAGTCTAAGGATAGAAAGAAAAAGGATGACAGTGGAGGCAGGAACAATTAGGATAATATTAAAATGCCGAAAACAAGAGATGAAGGCCCGAATTAAGTCAATAATCCAATAGTCTTAAGGAAGAGGAAGAGCAGTCAGACATGAGAGATGGACACAGGTTCTCAATGACTAGCTGCTGCCACTGTGGTGAGAGGGGAATGAAACCCTATGATTTCCCTTTCGCTGGTTTGAGAGATGAGTTGAAATGGACATCCATTTGTGCCAGTATCAAAACAGAATACGGTAGGAAGAGAAATTTGAAGGAAAAGGAAATAAGTACTTTATCATGATTTTCACCAAAAGTAATCCTATCTTTCAGTTGTAATTCATGTATTTTATGGTAATTTATAGTGGGAGGGCTTTCCTACCTGGCAGGAAATGGAAAACAGAGGAGATAACAGTGGTGTTACAGAGAATTCATATCTACTTATAAGAAAAGGCTATATCATCAAAGGTATATTTTCATTACTATAAGCAGCGCCAAACAGAAGAAATGAGGTGAAGACAGCATACACTAGATCTCCCTGAGAGGAAGAAAGACGGTGGGACAGAGGCCCAAGGAGTCACCAAACCAGGCTCCAGCTAGGAGTCGGCACCTGCATTCCAACTAGAGATAGGTGTGTTTAGGATTTAGGGAGACAACTGCTTAGGGCAAGACATGTGCAATGGTTGTTTCTTTGTATAAAACCATTCTTGAGTCTGATACATCTTTTTATGATAGTGGAATACACCATGGAATGTGATTTCTACTCATAGGGTTGGGATTTCTACTCATAAATATTTCCTAGGGATCTCCTTAGGATATAATTTGATAAAATTAAAATCACCCTTGCCAGTTAGATAGTATGTCTATTAGATGCTCTATAATAACTATAGTATATTCCATTTATAATTTAAATTTCATATGTACTTGTAATATATTTTTTGTAATATAGGTTCAATTTTATAACTATTTAATCTCATCCTTGATTCATCCATTTACTTACTTGCAAATCAAAGACCTTCCCTTTATGACACCTCTCCCTCCCTCTCTCACTCACTCTCCTACTGCTTACTGCACCTGTACATACAGGGAGAATAAAATCATAGCTATAGAAAAGCAGGTGATATGGCAGGATCCCTGGGAACCTGGAGATCTTGAAGGACTAGTCATCACTTAATACAGAGTTTTCTTCCATGAAACAATACAAAATGAATGACATTATCAACAATAAAATAAAAAAATCTAGCTTAGACCACCAGATGTTTTTTCATGTGTATGTTAATTGATTGCAATCTAGAAGCTTGCATATAGCCTGGAATTAATTTTTTAAATTAATTAAATTTAGGGGGGTGACACTGGTTAATAAGATCATATAGGTTTCAAGTGTGCATTTCTATGAAACATGATTTGTACATTGCATTGTATGTCCACCACCCAAAGTCAAATAATTTTCCATCACCATGCATTTGGCTCCCTTTATCCACTGCTGGGGTGGATAGTAAAGAGTAATGGAATTAATTTTTATTCTTGGTTTCTTTTCTATGCAAAATGGATCCACAGGATATAGGTGGATAGGATAAGTTTTTATATGTTTCTCCTATGTTAACCTAATTATATCAATGAATGTAATAAAACAAATGGATGAGATTAAAACAAAGCAAAAAAACCCCACATGATTTAATGAGTGTTTATAAGGGTAGGTGATGAAACAATAAAATGGGAAAGATCTCTAAATATAATCATTATTCCTGAAGAATGATGTTGAAGGTAGGAAAGTTCCTGTGGAAGACTCTTGAAGTGTACTCAAGTCAGATATGATCTGAATAAATATTATAATAAGTTAGTTGAAGGTTTTTGCTCATGAAAATAGTAGTCAAAGACTACATTGATAAATATAAGCAAGAGAAAAGGTCAACATTTAGTTTATCATTTGGAAACTTCCATGTCAACAAAGATCATCTTTTTTTTAAAACCAAAGATATTTATACAGATATTTTGAGGTCATAGAGACACATTCAAACACACACAATAAAAGTTATGAAAAATGCATTATTGATTAATTTATTAAAACTTCAGTGAGTCTTAATCTGTTATTGGAACTGAGATATGTACCAGACAAGCAAAAACATGTGAACAGTTCTAACAGAATGGACACGTGAACACAATAAAGTACAATGCAATGTCCTTCAGTGTCATTAGTGTTAAGGGAAGATTCCCCACCTCACTGTCTTGTGGCAAATCAGAAATACTACTCTGAATATAAAGCTCGAAGGATGAATAGGAGTCTCGAGAAATATAGATGGGCAGTGGATTCTAGGTAGAACTGAAATAGAATGAGTGATGTCATGGAGGCCTGGCAGAGCTTGGCATGAGTGAGCATTGCGAGAAAAGTAATGAAGCTCATGTATAAGGATATGGGTGAGAGAGAGACTGGAAATGAGGGTGGCACCAAATTAGGGAGTTTGTCTTGGGGGACCCAAGCCCTAAGCATTTGAGAAATAATATTACATATAACAATTCTTTCACTAGGTCATCATATTTTAGTAGGTAACTGTGTGAATGGTGTGAAAGTGTGCTAAATGTTAAATATTGAGAAAATTGTGGGGAAGATAAGCTATAGAAAACTTGGAAACCATGCAACTAGAGCCAATGACCTATAGCCCTGAGGCTGGGAAACCGGGAGGACTATGGAGATCAGACAGTCTCTACAGTGTGGGAAACTAGCAGGGTTCCATCCTATCAGGTTTAAATGTTGCTCACCTTTGGCTGTTGAAGCTTACATGAGACCAATGAATTAAATGTAGAGCCAGACATTACCTCTTTTGAAAATCCGTAATGCTCTATTGACAAACTGTGGTATATGAGGTCTTCCGAGCACCATGGAGGCACCTCAGTGGCTCCCAAAGAAACAAAGGCAAAGGGAGCTGAAAAGTAGACTCTGTGATGTGTGCTCCTGATGCCTTTGCTTCAGCCAATGCAACTCTTTTGGTGTTTTTATTTCATTTTATATATAGGGATTCTGTTTAAGATTTTGACTGAAAAAAATACTTCCATGGTTAAAAAAAAAAAAAAAAAAGAAATTGAAAACCAATGGTATGTAAGAATCATATTTTCAAAAGTAGATTTTGAAAAGTTTCTTTTATATACAATTTCCAAAGGATTCATGGTCCTAAGAGAGTCATTTATTATTTATTATATGTTAGTTTTATGAAACATTTCTGAATTGTCTTGAATTTTCTCACTTTACCATGAAGATTTTTTTCCATGAACCAGAGCATATCTATCTTTGGAAACGATAGCTTTAGGCTAAGTAAAGACATATAGGCCCCACCCCCGATGTGATAGTTACAGTGCATCCCAAACAGAGACAATCAGATGTTCAGAATATGTTACCTTCAATGTTAAGATGCTTTCAGGAATATTTTCTGGAAATACACTTTTCAGGTTTAAATCCTGGCTCTCCCAAATAATTTTGGGAGAGTTTATCTTTGTGTCCATGAGTTGTCCTATCTATAAAATGTGGGTAATAATAGTATTTTCTACCTGAGGTGACTATGAAGATCGAATGAGTTTATATGTATAAAATATTTGGAGCAGTGCTTTTCCAGGGTAGGGGCTATACTATTGTTAGCTGTTATTATTGGTGTTATTTTAAGTCTTGAGTCTCGTGAAGAAATTGAGCCAGCTTCTGGACTTTCTTCGTCAACATCTGCTCAGACTAGTAACCATCTGGCAAGCTGTTTATTTGCTTATTGCTTTTCTCTCCTGACTGTGATGTATGCTCCTTGCAAGTAAGGAGTTTCATCTGTTTTGTTTGTTGCTTAATCTCCAATATTTAAAAAGGGTGATTGGAAAATATTAGGAACTCAATAAATATTTGTTGAATGAATAAATTTTTATTCCACTGAACTGGAGCTAATTCAAGTGTCCCTTCAATGCCAATGTGTTGATACTTTGATATTTACAGAGCCATAAAACATCTCCAAAAATACCAGATGGGAGCAAGGAGGGTGTAAAACCTATACATTTTCTCAGATCCCAGGGCAGCTATAGTTTCATACTTTCACATAGAAATCAGACTTTCACATAGAAATTTGCTCCCACAAGACCAGCCCTGTATCACAGACAGAGCTGATCCAAGGGTAGGAGGAAGAATGAGGTGTCATGTCCTTCCCAGGCTGTGCAGGCCCCAGGAGATATTTGGATGTGAGCTCTACTTTCCTTAACCATCAAAAATGCAGGCATGTCTGTGTAGATGTGTCGGGAAATGCGGGCGTTCTATCTATATTACCTGAGTGTTACTGACAGTTTAGTAGTGTGTGTGTGTGTGTGTGTGTGTGTGTGTGTGTGTGTGTAGGAGAATATCTTCTACACCTAAGGATAGAAATGCCCGCTGTCTACAAGGAGAAAGGCTCTTTTCTAGTTTGCCCAGTCAGGCTTTTTGTTGAGCTGATTAAAATCAAATTAACAAATATCAGAGGGAAGGTGGGGGGGGGAGTGAGGAGAGATTAATCTAAGAATTTATATGCATATATGCATAACCCATGGACACACACTAGAGTGTGAAGAAGGCCTGGGGGGGGTGCGATGTGAGGTGGAGGGGATAAATGGGCAGAAAAGGGACACCTGTAATACTTTCAACAGTAAGGATACATTTAAAAAATTAAGTTTAGAGAATGAAGTAAAACAGAGAAAAGAGATGGTTTCCTATGAGAGGGGACATGATGACACTCCTGGGAATAGAAAATAAGCTAGAAAGTCTGGGAAAGCAGGGAGTTGAGCATTTTAAAAAGGCAACAAAGGTTGGACCATTGCCTAGGTGAAGAAAACTTGGGGGCCAAAATTTGGAGGGGTTCTGAAAAGTGTGCCTATGTGCAGCATGGTGGAATGCTCCCTTTCCCATCTCTACAAGACACTTTGGTAAAAACTTAAATTATTTTTAAAGATTTTTTGAATTCTCGTGGGCATAATCTTTGGAGACATGCCTTTGAAGAGCAGGCTAACAGTAAGATGACTGCTTTATTTTTGTCCTGTTGCACATGATTAGTTCATATTGAATTTCTACTTTAGAAATGTTCTGTATCATCAGTAAGATAAATATTTAGAAACAGTAACTTTGGATGGGGGAGCAGAAGGTCTGTGAGCTTTTAGGCACTTTTAAATTTTCTAGGTTTTTTCCAACTTCAGCAAAATTGCTACCCTAATCTTTCTCTAAGAATTGGTCAAATTTTAGAATCAAATTGATACTAAATGTCATGAAACAGTTTAAAAGACAATTTACTTTGTACATTTAATGTATCAAAAGTACACAACATAAATTCATAGCCATCATCTTTGCATGTTTAAAAGCGCTATGATAGAAATAGGAAAATTACTGTTTATATTAATACTGCAATTTCATTTTAAATAACACCCTGCATCACATCATTTTTCAAAATTTTCTGGAATTGAGTACATTAAGCAGAAGGCAGTTGAATAAAAGAAATTAATGGAGAAGATTTATAACATGATAAAAGAATTAAATCTCTCAGATTTAGAGACATTAACTGAAGCATAGTAAAAATTGTGTGTAAGATAATATAATTTATGGTGAATTCCTGTAAGATAAAGAATAATGAGGCAAAAGTGATTTAATAAAGAAATTGTAATAGCGTAAAAAATACTTGTTCTAATGAGTGAGTGAATCAGCCTATGATCCTATATATTCGATCATATGTTATATGATCAAAACTATGAAAAATCTGCTTCGGGAGAAAATCTAAAATAAACACATATAATATATTGACAGTGAAAGCTTTTGGGAAAAAGCCTAGATGATGACTTGTTTCCTTTCACATTTTCTATTTTTTTCTTCATTGCCCGGGGGGGGGGGGGGGGCGGGGGGAGGGAACACTAATCATTTTACAATAGAAATAAAATCAAGTAAATATTTTTAAATGGATAAAACAAAGCCTTGATCTGGTAATGCCATTGCTTTTCTCAAAACCCTCTATGAGACCCTATATTTCTATTTATACATTACATAGATGTTCTAATATGTTTATGAGATTTTTACAGGTTTGAAATGAGCAGATGCTCTTTTCTGGTTGCTTTATTAGCACTTTTAGGGGAAGAGTTGGGTGGTAAGCTTTGAGGGAACTTTAGGGAGGTGACAGTAATTCAGCCATATCTTTATTGTACATAGGAACAACCCTTTAGGATCAGTGACTTTTTTCTTGTTCCTTGAATTATGAAGGGCAAGTAGCTAATAAAAAGGTAATATTTAATTTTACTGATTCTGAATTCAATCAATTGTTCTCTTCTTTCAGTTAACTTTTTTTGCTGTTAATAGTCAACTTAGTCTCATTTTCACTTTGTAAAATCCTAATATGACCCTCAAGGATTTGGGAGTCTGGCTCAAATTTTCTGAATTTCAACATTCTGAAGAGAAAGTGGTGATTCAAAGGATTTATAGAATAATGAATAAACAAAATTATAGAAAGAGAATAGTGATACTTTCATGCCTTCTTTCTACTGGTAATAAAAACACTTAGCAAAAATAAAAGCAATATAGTTCTTACATTTTAAAAGCATTAGAACTAAATGCCAAATTTCATAATGGAAAAAGTACATGTGTAAAGAATACCAAAAAGCTAAATATTTATAAAGTAATATTTTATTTATTTATTTTTAATATATCTTTATTGATTTCAGAGAGAGAAAGGGAGAGGGAGAGAGAGTGAGAAACACCAATGATGAGAGAGTCATTGATCAGCTGCCTCCTGCACGCCTGCTACTGGGGATCGAGCCCAAAACCCGGGCATGTGCCCTGACCGGGAATCGAACCCCGATCTCCTGGATCCTAGGTCGATGCTCAACCCCTGAGCCACTCAGTTCAGGCATTTCCTTATGCCATGCTCTCTTATTTTAGTAAATCATGTGGCCTTTATAACAACACCAACAATTATCCTTATTTTCACAATAGAAGCTTAAAAGACATAAAAATTATTTTATCACTAGAATAATACCATCACAAGTTTCTGTGAACTCTGAGAAGTACTCTTATAACTCTTACTATAAACAAAAGAGTTATACAATTCTCAAGGGTTAGCTTTCTGATTTAAAATAAGAAATTGTTTTAGGCAAAATTCTAAAACTGACTCACCAAGATTCTGTGCCCTAATCCCTGGGCTGTGAATAAGATGAGATCCCTCACATTGGATTGTGTCACCTTACATGGCAAAAGGAATTTTGTAGATGTAATTAAACTTACTAATCAGTGTTTGTAAGTGGATTGTTGGCATCTCCCAGTCTAGAATTTCTTAATTTTTCTAATCCTATAAAGTTATTCATTAGTAATAGCTTTAAAATTTTCTATATCCCTAATATTATTTGGGTTTGATCATTCCTACTTCTGACCAAAAGATAAATAAATAAATAAATAAATAAATAAATAAATAAATAAATAAAAAGATAAAAACCATAAAGCAGCTTCAAAATATACTTAGAGCCATGGCTTAGTTTAGGCTCTGGTATAATGGGGTTCAAAAATGAAGGATTGGTATGCATTAAAAATAACATGGATAAATGGATATCACAATGAATAGAACAACAGATTTGTGATAAAGCTAATAAAGTAAAATGTTAACAGTAGAATTTAAATGCTGATTATTTGGGTGCTCACTAGAAAATATTTCAGTTTTTCTCTGTATTTAAATATGCTCATACAAAAATGTTGGAAAAAATTAGACCTAATAGCCTTAGTAGTAATATCTGAGAAACAATGCAATGTATTCATGCAAGTCTGAATTTTAGAATCAGAGTAACCTGACTTTCACAAATTTATTTATTTTTTATTAGATTTATTGGGTTGGCATTGATTACTAAGGTTATATAGGTTTCAAGTGTACTTTTCTATGCTACATGGTCTGTATATTGCATTTAGTGCCCACCACCCAAATTCAAGTCATCTGTCTTCACCATATATTAGACACCTTTACCATTTACTATCCCTCCAACCCCCTTCCCTCTGGTAACCCCCATACTGTTGTCCATATCTATGAGTTTTTTGTTTGTTTTTCTTGTTTGTTCATTTATTATGATCAGTTTTATATTCCACATATGAGTGAAATCATATGGTTCTTAAATTTTCTGACTGCCTTATTTAGCTCAGCATAATATTCTCAAAGTCCATTCATGTTGTTGCAGATGGCTTGGTATTGCCAAAAACAGACACACAAACCAATGGAGCAGAATTAAGAGTCCAGAAATAAAACCACATGTGTGTGGGCAAATAATTTTGATGAAGCAGCCAAAAACACACAATGGAGAAAAGAAAGCCTCTTTAATAAATGGTGCAGGGAAAATTGGAAAGTCACATGAAAAAGAATGAAACTAGACTACAGGTTGTCCCCATGTACAAAATTTAATTCAAAACAGATGAAAGACCAAAATATAAGATCTGAAACAATAAATTACATAGAAGAAAACATAGGTACTAAACTTATGGACCTTGGTCTTAGAGAAGATTTTATGAATTTGACCCGAAAGACAAAAGAAGTAAAAGCAAAAATAAATGAATGGAACTACATCAAACTAAAAAGCTTCTGCAAGCAAAAGAAGCCAAAACAAAACAAAAAGGCAACCAGCGAAATGAGAGAAGATATTTACAAACAACAGCTCCGAGAAGGGGTTAATATTCAAAATATATAAAGAAATCATATGACTCAATACTACACAAACAATCCAATTAGAAAGTGGGCAGAGGATCTAAACAGACATTTCTCCCAAGAAGACATATGAATGGCCAACAGATATACAAAAAGATGCTCAACTTCACTAGCTATTAGGGAAATGTAAATCAAAACTACAGTGAGACACCAGCTCACACCTGTCAAAATGGCCATGATCAATATGACAAATGATAACAAGTATTGGAGAGGTTGTGGAGAAAAAGCAAGCCTCATTCACTGCTGGTGGGAATGTAAACTGGTTCAAACATTTATTTAATTTCAGCCTTAATTTTGTTTTCTCAGTCAAACTAAAATAATAGTGCTTGCCTCCAAGGATTGCTATGAGGGTTAAATGAGATAATATGTGTAAAGAGTTTAACATAGTGACAGAAATATATGTGTGTGTGTGTGTGTGTATGCATATACATATATATACATATGTATATGCAAATATGTATGTGTGTGTATATATATGTATATAGGGTGTCCTCAAAAATGTATACACACACTTCGAATAATTATAAAGGCAATGTTTATTAAAATGCATTTCATTTTCAAAATTGAGCTATCAGCTATTAAAGTATGTATACATTTTGGGGGGGACATCCTGTATCACACACACACACACACACACACACACACACACACACAGAGAGAGAGAGAGAGAGAGAGAGAGAGAGAGAGAGAGAGATTTCAAATAAATAGCACATTTTAGAAACAACCCAAAGACAACAGTGTGGTGATGGCCAGAGGGGGAAAAATACCCAAAGCCTCCTCCCAAAATTCACAATAATTATTTAATGAAACATCAAGTTTCCCATAATCTGCTGAAGAAGATCACACTTCTACAATAAACATTCTAATAAATATCAAGGTTTTATAATGTTGAAAATGTTTGTGATATATTTGTTAAATGAAAATAATATGTTGTGAAACAGTATATATATAATACCATTTTAATACTTTTTAAATACTTGACAGGTAGACAACCAAATAATACTAGTTATCACTGTCTGGAATTATTATGAATAATTTATATTCTTTTCATTTTTCTGAGTTATCCAAATTTGCTATTCTGATCTTATGTTTATAATTTAAAAATACAGATAATAGACTAATAGCAGAAAGAGAGAGAGAGGGAGGGAGAGAGAGGGAGGAGGGGGTGGAGGGGGAGAGAGAGGGGAGGAATGTCAAACTGCCTTGTCCTGTCATCCGTATGAGGGAAGAGTAGGGAGAGGGAAAAATGAGAAAGAATGAAAAGTCCAATGACAAGCCTTAGGTTATCCAGTGATTGCCCTGGTTGGTGCTACAGTTTGAATATATCCATGATGACAGATCATTCATTAGTGTTTATTTTTGTTTTTCAGATGACTCATGTCAATACTGCTTTGATTTCTCCCCACAAAAGTGCAAACTTGTGGAGAGGTTATCTCTGGCTATCACTAGGCCACTGAAGGCACCTGACTATGGCCATAGCCATATTCTAAAAACATCAGAGCATAAAAGAAATGGCATTATCATTCTTCTTGCAGAGCCACTCTAAGCCTGAACCTACTGTAGCCCTTGAGTGAAGCAACCAAAGCTACAGCTCAGATTATTCCCTGAGAGAAATCAAAGTTAATTTGGGGGGGGATTTTTTCAGTTTTTCTGTATCTCTGATGGAGGAGCATTCATGCAAAGAGGCCAAGATAGACTCAAGGTTCAGCCCCCTTATTCATGGGCAATGCAGGGTGATGTTTAGTAACTCTTGAGAGTATGAAGGAAGTAAAGTTTCCTTTGAAATGACCTATCGAGGCGGTCGGCAACCCTGAAAGTACAGGAACACCTGGGGAACTTATCAGTGAATCAGAAGCTCTGAGGGTGGGGCCTAGGCATCAGTATTTTATAAATATCTTCCCGAATATTTCAATGCACGCCTACAGTGGAAAACCACTGATTTAACGGGAGAACTACTCATGTATTTATAGAGAGAAAGCACCATGAATCTTTGCTGTAGGAACCAGTGTTGAAAGATTTCTTGGCTCTCTTAGTTATACTCCTTTCTTTTCTTGCTTTAGTTATATTCTTATATCAACTTTCCTTCTTCCTATAATCTTCTTTATCTGATACTATTCTTAATTTGTGCTATTGCAAAAATCACATTTTCAAGGACATTTCATTGATCAATTTTTAAAGCTCCACATCACTTTGTGGTTGTTTTTCAAGTATACTAGAAGTGGTAATAAAGCAATCTCTTGTAATTGACATAATTTTTCTTAAAAGATTAGCTGTGTGCTTTCTACTCCCCTTGTTTGATTTCTTTTTCTTTTGTTATCATATAAGTCTTTGCAGTAACTATTGTTATAATTAAGCATTTATGCTGTATACACGTTTACCATAATGCTCTTTGCCTATTTGACGATGGTGTTTAAACTATATGTTTCCATATCAAGTATCATTACATGCAAAGGAGCAGGAAACCTCTCCCTTGTTAACAAATAATTCGGACTATCCAAATCTCCTTATTTTCAAAAGAACAAATAAAGCTTTGTTCTCTCTCTGGTGATATTTTGTTTTCATTGCATATCTCATTTGTTTGTGGTTTGGATTCATACTGTCATGATATAAAGAGTTTTTCTTTTTATAGGTGGTGAGGTTTTTAGTGTGTTTTTACTCTTTAGGCTACAAATTGTTTTTAGGTATACTAATAAGAAATGTGTTCTCATAATAACATTTAAGTATGAAAAGGGAGACTAATGATTTTTTCAAAGCCAGACTGTTGATGTTTATTATGTTCCTAGCAGGGGGCATGCAGAAATGTGTTAGGTTTCTAAGCAACACAAGGACATATGAACAAAGTTGTTTCTTGTGCTTGGAGTCCAGTTTGAGAGATATACCTTATGCTCGAAAATTCTCCTCAAGACAACGTAATAATATAAATTCTATTCCAACCAAGCTCTAGTATGAGCACTCGGAAATTGATGAGGCCTTGTGACTGTTGTGGTCAGAAGATGCTTGATTGCTTTATGAAGGAAGCTGGAACTGAAGGAGGTTTTGAAAGAATTACAAAAGTTGAATGGATACCCAGCTGGCATGGCTCAGTGGTTGAGCATTGAACTATGATATCCAGGAGATCGAGGTTGGATTCCTGGTCAGGGCACATGCCTGGGTTGTGGGCTCGACCCCCAGTGGAAGGGGCTGCAGGAGGCAACCGATCAACGACTCTCTCATTATTGATGTTTCTATCTCTCTCTCCTTCTCCATTCCTCTCTCTAAAATCAATAAAGACGTGTGTTTTTTTAATTTTATTTATTTATTTATTTATTTAAATATATCTTTATTGATTTCAGAGAGAGGAAAGGAGAGAGGGAGAGAGAGATAGAAACATCAATGATGAGAAAGTCATTGATTGAGCCCGCAACCCGGGCATGTGCCCTGACCAGGAATCGAATCCTGTTCGCCTGGATCCTAGGTCGACACTCAACCGCTGAGCCATGCCCGGCTGGGCAATAAAGACATTTTTTTTAAAGTTGATTGGTAAGAAAGAAAATGTCATCCAAGTACTGTACGACATTAAGCAGTTGAGGGTCCTGTCAGTAACCATCCCATGGGAAAAGCATGAAGAAAAAACTAACTCTACTATTTTTTTTTTTAAGGTTAACTATTTAGTAAGAAGTTTTGTTCAGCTTTGGGCCCATTCTTCCTTTGTAGAATGAAATAGGATGGACACAGGGTCTCAAGGTCCGGAACTAGGTTTGGGGGTAGAAGGGAAGATATTACTCAAAAATTCAGAAATAGATCATGATGAGGGCAAATGTAGATTGGTATCTAAGGTGAGCCAGAGGTGAATACCAGAGGAGGGAAATGAGGGCTGGGGGGATAAAAAAAGAAGGTATCATAAGACATAAAATGTCAGCAGCAGGGAATAAAGCAATCTACTGAGCAGGGCATGGTGAAAAAGGGCTGGTTCTGAAGTGTGTTAGGTACAGTCAAATGTTCAGCATTTTGTAGGCAGAAATCATCAAGCACTTTGAGGAGACATTCAGTTTACTTCTTTGTGTAAAAAGATAAACATAACAAAAGCAAGAAAATAGATTGGTATTACTTGTGCTGTGGGAGAGGAAGTAAGTTCCACAATTACTAAAATTAAGGTAAATTACCGATCATCCGTAGTCCTTAGCTCCATCTTGTTCTAAGGAGGTTGGAGGTATGAGAAGAAATAAATTAAGTGAGGATGTTGGAAAAATAATTACTGTTGGAATTGAACTAGAAAAAAGGAAGAAGGAATTTTAACAATTAGGCAGTCTATCTTTGCTTCATTGCTTTGAATATTTACATTAATGTATTTTATTACTATAAGAGCCTCTTTTCCCCTAGAACTTGCATATGCCCTGCTAGTATTTTATAAATGGAAGACCTATCCAAAGAAATAAATTATTGGAAATTATAATTGCAATTATGTGGGAATATTTGATGCACAAGATGAATCGTTTTGAAGGAATAGCTAGGCTTATCGGTTCCTATTAGAAGAAAGTTTATTCTCCCATAATAGTACTGTTTACATCTTCTACTCCAACAATCCTGACAAGTACGCAATCAGTTAGTCAATGGGAAAGAATCAATAGGTCACCCAGAGTGGGCATAGAACATTTTTATATTGCCAAAAGGTATGTGGTTCTATGCCTGTTAAAATCTTCTAATATTTCTGATTCTTGCCCCATATATGAGGCACATCAATTCACATCTTTCCATTAAGGGAGGATCTAACTTTTTTAGAACTTCAATTTTTGTGTTTCTTTCTTTTTCATCCATGACATTCTCACTAAGCTAAAAAAGGTAAAGGCAACTAGCTCATACACATGGATCAACCATGAAGGAGCTTTGCTGCCTATATGTGTATACAGAAGGTCCTGCAAATAAGGGGATGTCATCAGGTTCCCCTCACTACCATTCACACCTTTACACTGTGGCCCTGAATCTCAGACAAGCAGTTCACTCCTCATCCTCTACTGCCAAGTACAGTCTGTGGAAAAGTAGCAAGTTGAAAGTAGTATCTTAAAGTCTTTTTTAAAGTGATCTTAGAGAAAGGAAGGGAGGGACAGAGAAAGAAAGAAACATCAACATAAGAGAGAAATATTGATCTGTTTTCTCTCACACATGCCCCCACCAGGGATCAAAGTTGCATTGGGAATCAAACCCACCACCTTTTGGTGTAGAGGGTGATACTCCAACCAACTGATCCACACTGGCCAGCATAAAAGTAGTGTCTTAAAGTTTTAAGTAAAAATAAATTTAGAGACCCTAGCAGATTTTGCTCAGTGGTTAGAGTGTTGGCCCATGGACTGAAGAGTGCCAGGTTCAATTCTGGCCAAGGGCACATACCTCGGTAGCAGACTTGATTCCTCACTCTGGTCGGGGCATGTGTGGGAGGCAACCAATCATTGTGTCTTTCTCACATCAATGTTCCTTTCTCTCCCTTCCACTCTTTGTGAAAAGCAGTAGAAAAAGTATCCTCAGGTAAGGACTAAATAAATAAATAAATAAAAATAAATTTAGTCAATATGGCAAAGTAGATAAAATGATGTGCTCGCCTCCTTCCATAACCACATCAAAATTACAACTATATTATAGAACAACCACCTTTGAGAACCACTTGAACTTAAACTCCTATAACTAAGGATATAAAGAAGAAGCCACGTGGAGACTGTTCAGAGGGGTGGAGAGATGCAAAATGGGCTGGTCCCACACCCAGGTGGGAAGGTTAAGAATCAGGAAAGGATTAGCCAAAGAACATATATGCATAACCTATAGACACAGACAACGGTGTGGTCATGGACAGAGAAAAGGGAGTGTAGGGGCTGGATGGAGGTTGGCAAAGGGGTGAATGGAATGGGGACATCTATAATAGTGTCAACAATAAAAATAAAGAATAAAGAATAAATCTAGAGGATTATCTCAGCTGTGGAGCACCCCATACACACTAACTCCAAGACCAGGGTTCCCAGCCCAGAGCACCAATTCAGGGAAGAGGAGTCTCTACAATATCTGGCTGTGAAATCAGTGGGACTTGTATCCAGGTGAAACAGAGGGCTACTAGAGTCCTAGGCATTCATCTTAAAGGGCCCATATATGGACTTACTCACTGATGGACTCACTGGTTCTGAGCTCCAGCACTGGGGCAGCAGCTTAAAAAGCACTAAAGACATCAGGGAAGGAACAAAGCTTCTCCCAGCTGCCCCAAGCCCAGCACAGGTAACTACCAACCACAGATTGTGTTGCAGCTTCTAACAGGTTGCCCTGAGCTAAGCATCAGCAGTGGTTGACCTGACCCTGCATTGGAGCACCTTCAAAGAGGCCCCAGAATAAACACAATGGTCAGTTTCAGATCATATCAGAGCACAATCCATTAGCTTCACAAATGACACACCAAAGACTGGATTCAGCAGGCATCAGAGCCCCATTACAGTAAATCCTACTCCCTAGGGTCAGCCCCACACAACAGCTCATCTACCATAGTCAGAGCTAATCCTCATGGCCAGCCAGTCTGAGGGTCAATCCCACCCACTGACATGCCAACAATAATCAAGTTGCAGCTATAACAGGAAGACACATACATCTCACACTAGGGACACCCCTGGAGCACCTGGTTCAAGTGACCAACGGTATGCACCACTGGGCTCCACAGGACACCAACTACATAATGCCACCCTGGCCAAGACTAGGAGACATATTAGATCTACCTAATACATAGAAACAAATACAGGGAGGCAGCCACATGAAGAAAAACAGAAACATGTCTCAAATGAAAGAACAGGAGAAAAAATGGAGACAAGCAATCTACCAGATGCAGAGTTCAAAACACTATTTATCAGGATCCTTATTAACTTAGGGGAAGACTAGAAAACTCAGTGAAAATTTACACAAAAAGATAGAAATTGTATAAAAGAACCAGTCAGAAATAAAGAATGCAATAACTAAAATGAAGAATACATTAGATGGGATCAACAGCAGAGTAGATGAAACAAAGCACTGAATTGTTTGGAAGATGCAGTAGCAGAAACCGCCTAATCAAAGCATAAAAAAGAATTCTTAAATATGAGGATAGTTTAAGGATATCTGAGACAACATCAGGTGTAACAACATCTGCATCACAGGGGTATTAGAGGGAGAAGAGAGAGATCAGGGATTGAAAATGTGTTTGAAGAAATAATGACTGAAAACTTCCCCAGCCTGATGGAGAAAAAGGACACACAAGTCCAGGAAGCACAGAGCCCCAAAGAAGATGAACCCAAAGAGGCCCACACCCAGACACATCATAATTAAAATGCCAAAGGTTAAAGACAATAAGAGAATCTTTAAAATAGCAAGAGAAGAACAGTTAGTTAACTACACAAGGGAGCTCTCATAGGACTGTCAACTGACTTCTCCACAGAAGTTTTTCAGGCCAGAAGAAATTGGCAGAAAATACTCAAAATGATGAAAAGTAAGGATGTACAACCAAGACCATCCTACCCAGCAAGGCTATCATTTAAAATTGAAGGAAAAATAAAGAGCTTCCCAGACAAGAAAAAGCTAAAGGGGTTCATTACCACCAAAACAATATTACAAGAAATGTTAAAGGTACCATTTTAATAAGAAGAAAAAATATGAATAACATATTAGTAACTACGTATTTATTAATAATTACACGTATAATGTTCCAATCAAAAGACAAAGGGAGGCTGAATGGAGAAGAAAACAAGACCCACACATATGCTGCCTCTAAGAGACCCACTTCAGATCAGAAAACACACAGACTGAAAGTAAAAAGATATTTCATGCAAATGGAAACAAAAAAGAAGCTGGGAGAGCAATACTTATATTAGACAAAATGGACTTTAAAACAAAGGCTATAACAAGAGAAAAAGAAAGACATTCCATATACAATAGCCAAGGTATGGAAGCAACCTAAGTTTCCATCAATAGACAATTGGATGAAGCAGCGGTGGTACGCATATACAATGGAATATTACTCGGCCATAAAAAGGAGTAAAATTTTATCATTGCAACAACATGGGTGGACCAAAGGGTATAATGCTAAGTGAAATAAGTCAGATAAAGAAAGATAAATACCATATGATTTCACTTATATATGGAACCTAAAAATCAAAATAAAGAAAGAAAACAGAAACTCATAAACAAAGAACAAACTGATGGTTTTTCAATGGGAGGGGGGTTACAGTGAAGGGATTAAGAAATATATATTGCCAGTTATAAAAATGGTCACAGGAATGTAAAGTGGTCATAGCATAGAGAATATAGTCAATAATACTGCAATGACTATGTATGGTGCCAAGTGGGTGCTAGATTTACTAGGAGGATCATTCATAAATTCTATAAATGCCTAACCACTAAGCTTTATACCTGAAACTAATATAATATGAATCTCAACTGTAATTGCAAATTATTTAATAATTTTAAATAAAAAACTGTTATTTTAAAAAATTGGTTTTTATTCTTAGAACAGAATTGAGTTGGCATATAAGCCAAAAACAATTATAGTGCTACAATGCACTTAAAAATACTAACATTTACAACATGAAGAGTTAGGCCTCTCTATTAAGAAGAAATGTTTGCCTTATTTAAAAAATAAGCTGCTGCCTGGAATATTGACTCTCATGTTGAAACTCCTACAGGCCCTGGCTGGGTAGCTCAACTGTTTAGAACACCATCCTGATACTCCAAGGTTCGGGATTCAATCTCCAGTCAGGGCACATACAAGAAGCAACTAATAAATGCATAAATAAGTGAAATAACAAATCGATGTTTCTCTCTCTGTCTCTTTCCCTTCCTCTCTCTCTAAAATCAATCAATAATAATTTTTAAAAATATCTTACGGACTTAAACTTATACAAATTTGAGCACATAGTATCCAAATAATTAATAAGAACAAAAGTTTGCCTATCTCTGTGCTAGAGTGGAGGCTGCATGGTGAAGTAAAAAGTGTGGAACTGGAAGTCAGACAAGCCTACCCTTGGCTTTCACTTGCTAGTTGGACGACCTTCAGTAAATTATTTTCCTTTAGGTTTCTCATTTGGAAAATGCAGATAATAATACCCTCTTCATAGTATTTTTATGACAATTAAACAAGCTATTATATGTGTAACTCAGAATTTTAAAATTACAATTTTACCAGGGGGGTGCTAAATCCATTAAATATGGCGTGCCAAAGTCATATGCAGGACTGAAAATTAATTGCAAGGTAGGTGACCAAGAATCAGTTTCAGAAAACCCTCAGGGACCTCTGAGCCACAGGGAGATGAAAATAAAGAGTGCTAGCCAACAGAAATATAGTGTCAACCATATATATAATTTTAAAGCTTCTAGTAGTCACATTAAAAATAGTAAAAACAAAAAACCTTAATCTTAATAATATATATTATTTAACTCACTGTAGTTAACATATTAGTATATCAACATGTAATCAACATAAAAATATAATTGTGATATGTTGCATTTTTTTATAATACTTGTGTATTCTGTACTTATAGTACATCTCCAAGCAGAGCACATTTCAAGTGCTTGACAACACCACGTGACTATGGCTGCAGTAGGGACAGTGGAGGTGTAAACACAGCGGTTCTCAGAGTGTGATTCCTTGACTCACAGCATCAGCATCACCTGCGATATGGGTAGAAGTGCAAATTCTCAGACCCCATCCCAGATCTATTCAATCAGAAACTATGAAGGGAAGGCCTAGTAGCATTTTGTGTTTTAACAAGCTCTCCAGATGATTATGAAACCCACTAGAGCTTGAGCCCCACTAGTCTAGAAGAACACACTTCTCAAAAATGAACGTGGATGCACCTCACTAGAGGATTCAGTTGGTCTCAGGTGGTACCTGGGCTGCTTCATTTCTGTCAGGCTTGCAGTAATGTGAATACTGTTGGTGCAAGTGACTCTCAGAGTGGTAAGGACTATGCAGTGGCTGTCAACCCCAATGCAGCCCCCACGGTTCAGAACCACAGGCCTAGAATCTGAAAGAGGGTGGGGAAAGTTTTACGAAACAGATTATTGGAGAGAGAGCTACAAGTTCCACCCTCTTCCTCAAGGCAGCCTGTCCTGTCACTTCTTTCATGTAAAGCCTACCAAGGGACTTTCAGGGAACCCCTTGAAGAGTCTGAGATGTGTCTCCTGGAGTTTGGAGGACTTGGTGATCTGGCATCAGATTCCTGCCTAGGATATCTGAGTAATAGGAGTGATGGCAGTGAGTTACTCTGTCAGGGGAGCCAAGGTGGGCTGTGCTGTGTCTGGGAACAAATTTCCTCTTAAGGTGGGTAAATGGATGCGTGGGGGTTTCCTGTCGCCCAAATATGAACCTTATAGGGAAGAAACACAACCTCAACACTTCTAAAGTCCTGATCAATCAGATGACATGAAAGGAGCAGGAAGATTTCACAGACAGAGCCTAGCTTACATGGAACAGGGAAAACTGTGGGCTGGGGGAGGTGGCCAGGCAATGAGGAGGCTCAGTGCAGGTCTGGAGGCTGCAGCTGGAGGGGCCTGCAGGGGAGCCCCTGACAAGTCCCTGACAGCACACATGAGGGGTAGACTCGGCTTAAATATTTTAAACATTATAAAAGATTTTATATTTTATTCATATATGATATCTAGATCTATATCCCATACCTATAAAATAGGTGTTATTATATATTTGTGTTTGGTATTTTTAATATTTTTACAGGCCCAGAGTGTTTAAGTAGGAAATAGCCCTGAACCTTTTTCCTTCAATCCCTGCATCCCAGCCTGGGAAGGTTCTATAACGGCAATTAGCAGGGGGGGGGCAGAAGGGGAAGATGGAAGACCATGTGTCCACTCCCATTGCAGGAAGCTCTATATGGGGAGGGGAGTCTATGTGACATTAATCATTTGTCTTTGAATTACTGTCCAAAATTAGACATTCAAACTTTAGATCTGTACTATGTTTGTGGCTAAAAGCAAATCTAGGGCTCTAAACTTTCTAAGAAAGTCCAGAAAAGTCATGAACTTGACACTGTTTTCTTTTGCTTACAGTAACAGGAGAAGGGCCTGCAGGGAATAAAAGGATAATTGTGTGAATGTCATGATGGCATCTTGTGTAACCTGCTTGTTCAACACAAAGACTAGGCATTGTATAAAGTCCCATATACATTAGCTTCATATTTTTTCTGTCAAATAAGCAAAAGCTAAGTGGAAAAAAAAAATCTCAAAAAAATACTGACCATTAAGTCAATTACAAAACAAGAGTTGAATCCTAGAAGTAACACTGACCTTTACTGAGGTTATGCATAGCCATAAAAATACATATTTTCTTCCAACATCAAGAGAGTAGGTCATTATAACATAAAACTGGTCAAATTATCTACTTTGAAGTCTCCTGTTAACAGCATACCTTCATTTTGTAGCTTTGAGTCAACAACTTTTTTCTTTAAAAAAATCCCATTTCAAAGTGCTCTAGAGAACACTGGCTGCTCGGAAGTTTAAAAGCACAACTAAATAGGCTTGCAGGTCTTATTGATGCATGTTATTTTTTATCAAAACATATCATCCTTCAGGTTTAAAATTAAAAGAAAAAAGATATACAAGTAAACATACCAGGATCGACCTGTTTTCCCTGAACATATTTCGTGTGGTTTTTGAGTCCCATGATTTTGTGCCTTGCACGCTTTAGAGCCAACCTGGTGTTATCTACCCTGCACTAAACCTTATTCACGAAGATACAAGTTTCCTCCCTACAGAAGATAACTTTATATTGCTAAAGGACAGGATGGGTTACAATTCATATAGAAAAACACCTTCCAAACTATTTCAACAGATATTTGAAACTGATGTTATCTGAGTGGCAGAATTTTCTTCAGGAGAACAATATTAAAATATCAATAGTTATTTCAATATTCAGTCAATATTTTGCATTAACTTCTTGCTGGGAGATAACCCTGTATCAGGCATTGTCTTTGGAGGATATGAATATTTACCTCTTAGAAATTATTACATAAGTATACTAATACAGACTTGTATCTCATAATAAGGTCTTGTTAACCTAGAAGTTTGTAGATATTTAATCTTCAAGTATAACTATCATTCATAACACTATGTTTACTCAAACACATTTCTTTTCCCCCACCCACTTTCTCTTTTCAATTGAAGGTTAGGTAGACCACTAGTAAGGAGAATTATAGGAACCTTGGAGTTATGATTGTCAGACTCAGCAATCTTGAAATACCATTGACATTATCAATACTAACCAAAAAAAATTTTTTAATTTATTGTTATTGTTGAAAGTATTACAGATGTCTCTTCCCCCACATTGATCCCCTTCACCCCCCTAAGGCCTTCCCCACACTACTGTCTGTGTCCAGGGGTTATGCATACAAGTTCTTTAATTAATCTCTCCTCACCCACCCCAGCCTTCCCTCTCAGATTCGTCAGCCTGTTCCATGCTTCTGTGTCTCTAGATCTATTTTGTTCATCAGTTTATTTTGTTCATTATATTCCACATATGAGTGAGATCATGTGATACTTGTCTTTCTCTGGCTGAAAATAATAGTAAGTTCCAAATATTATTAAATTTTGATGTAAAAATATTCTCTTAGATCAATATATTATTTTTCAAAAGAATGTTTTAGTTTCTGGGTAAATGTGTGTTTATAAAACTGATAATTAAGAGGGGAATATTTTTTTCAATCATACTCTTCCATGAGTATTTATTAAGCATCTATGCTATGCCAGGCAGGCACTATGTTGGAGCCTGGAAAAAAAAATAATGAGTGAGGCCCTGGCCAGGTAGCTCAGTTGGTTAGAGCATTGTCCCAGCACACCAAACTTTCAGGTTCAATCCCCAGTCAGGGCACATACAGGAATCAACCAATGAATGCATGAATAAGTGGAACAACAAATCGATGTTTCTCTCTCAAATCAATGAGAAAAAAAACACAAAAGAGTGAAACACAGTTTTCATCATGACCTCCTAAAGCTGACAAGTTGGTAAAAGAGTGTGACAAGTAATACATAATCCGCCGTAAAATAAGTTAGGTATTGCAATCAAGAGATGCATAATGAGCTACTTGAACACAGACATTGGAACAATGAACACTGCCTGAAAGTTAAAAATAGTTTCAAAAACAGAAGACATTTTAAGCTAGAGAGAAATGAGATTGTCCGGATAGATTGGAGCACATTTGCGGTATATGAGCGACTGGAAGATGGATAAGAATTTCACAATTCAAATTCCATTTTTGCTTAAGTTTCAGGCGTGGTGTCATCGCTTAGCACATTACTGGACATATAATAGCTTCTCCATAAATATCTGATGACTGAATGATTCCAGAAGATGGAAGATAAGGGAATACTGATTCCTCATTTGTACTTATATCTGTTCACCAAATCTGACCTCCTTTAGAAAAACCTGCAGCTATGAGTCCATAGGTTTGGTGATGTAGAAAAGAGGTAAGAGAGAAACCAGGTGAGAGAGTAAAATGAGTTTTATTTAATATCCTCTACTCCAGGTTTCCAGACGATGCCTTTACTTTAGTTGATGTTGAATGTGTCCTCACACAGACAAAGCAGGTGCTGCTAGAAGAAAATTATGGGCCAACACAGTTTCAGTTTAAAGCAGAATAAAAAGTTAATGTTTTTAAAAAATAAAAAACATGTATCTCACGTTTAATTCTAAAAATATGTGTGAAAGGAGTATAAGTGGAGGAGGCAGATAGAAAAACGGGAATAATTATGCCAGTTAAGCCAATGATACCATTCTTAAGCTGCAGCTATGAATTACCTCTTCATATCTCAAAAGGGTGAGAGAACGGTGATTTCAGAAGTCAAAGGCTGCTTGTGCTTCAGTCTTCAGAGAATTATTACTTTGGACAACTGGAAGGGTGAAGGGCATGAGTGTGACTTTTATAGTACACCTTAGAGACTGTAAGAAGTGATAGAATGATCACATCTCTATTAAAGTTTAGCGCACTATATTAAAATTTATATCTGTATATTTCTTTATCATCAAGAGCTATCTTAAGTTTCATCTTCTCATCACCTGGCGAAGTACCTGGCACACAAGGAACATTTAAGAATGGTTGACTAAAGGAATAAATGCCTAAATGACTGTCTTATATAGTGAGCCAGTGGCCTTCCAGCTAATATGACGGCCCAGTCTTTGACTAGAAGGTCAAAATATCAAGATAAATGTATGTTCTAGTACAGTGGTTGGCAAACTTTTGCTGTAAAGAACTAAGTAGTAAACATTTTAAGCTTTTAGGGTCAGACAGCAACTGTTGCAACTTCTCAGCTCTGCCATTGTAGTATGAAAACAGCCATAAGCAATAGGTAAAGAAATAGGCATGGCTGGATTTCAATAAAACTTTATTTACAAAGACAGGCAGAAGGAAAGATTCCCAAGCCCAACTCATTTTGTACAACTCTCTCACATATCTGGGTAAGAAGTAAAGCTTCAAAATGTTTAATTTTATATAATCAATATCTGCTTTGATTTTGAAAAAACAAAACATTAATATTAGATCTACACAATTACAAAAAGAAATTTCAGAACAACTGGCTTGCTTATTAGAAAATGTTTGGAATATAAAATCTTTATTCTTCTGCTTTTTTGATCTATAGGACTATATAAGAAAAGTATTATGCAGCATAGCACTGAATCATGTTGCTTAGATACCTGTTTTCACTGGAAACAGCAGAGGCTTTGCACTTTCACATGATGAAGGAGGGAGAAGCGGAGCAGAGGGGAAGAGGAGCGGAGGGTAAGAACGCGAGGAAGGGCCCAGCTGAGTGTTAATGCTTCAGGTTTTATATCCGAATTCAGATGAATCTGCCTGTGATGACTCAGATTTTCAGAAATAATTTTACTTAATGTTCGACTACAATACTAAAGCTAAAAAATTTTACAACCCTGATATCTATGCAGTTTATGTAGAAAGTTTCTATTTTGTTTCAAAAATTGGAAGAAAGGGACCAATGCTATGATACAAAACACAGCTTTAGAAAAAGATCTCCCTTTTATCTAAGCAATCAGGTATACGAAACATAATTTCAACTAATAAACACGTGTGTTTCAGGTACAAAATACTGGCTGTGAAAATCTATTGGTTGATCCTGCTACACAAGCCTCATGTGTTTGACTCGCAGGCCGCGAAATTCAATGCTGGAACTAAGTAACTTGCTCTCCTTTCTTCCTACCTCTTGTTTTTCCTAGATTTCACTAGGAACAGAAGAAAAAAAATGTCACTCTAATGACAGTAATTGTTGCCTAATGTCAAGTATTCTGTCAAATTAGCCTAAGTGTCCATTTAAAAGCAAACTTTTATGTGGTTTGCTAAACTATTAAGACTATTAGCTGAGACATGGAATTGATTTATTTTGCCCATTGCATTAACCTCATCTTGCATACTCATCAGTATCTTATAAAGGCCAAAGTAAATGCACCTTGATGTTTTATAAAATCGAATTGAAATTCAAGCCATTCACTTTTAAAAGCTACACACTGCTATAATAAGAGGGTGACTAAGACTGCCAGAATCTTCATTATAAGTAACTAAATGGAGCTTCAGTAATAGAATCCTCGTGGAAAATGAATTTCATGCCACTGTATACCAAATGTAATTAGTAGCAAATAGGCTTTATTTTGATGGGGTTATAGGTTCTTTGATCCATAAAACCAAGAGGTAGGCACTTTTTAACCTACCTAAAGGAAGTTAGAGAAAGATCAGCTGTTTTAATAAAAACTCCGTGTTCACTTGACAATGAGAAAGGAAATACTTGATCCAATAACGGATTAATGTTAACCTATTGTATGTAAGCCAATGTAATTGTAAAAATATAAAATATTTATTTAATAATAGATATATGTAAAAAAGTCATACGTCCAAGAGAAACTGTATCTATTTAGAAATAAAATCTAACATATGTAACATGGGTTGAGGATAGACACTGGATACAGTCAACCACAAGAGGCAGCACAGTGCTTCTTGTCACCACCCTTGGTTAGGAAACAGTTTAATCCTTACCAGGCTAGTCCTACTGCAGTAATTACGTGTTATGGAGCTGCATTTTCTGTTTGAAGAAACTCTTTACATTTTAAAAGCAATTTAAACATTTTTCCTTTCTATACATTCATTCAGTCATCTGTTCATTCAGAACCTAGCCCATTCTAGGCCCGCCATTCATTGTAGGCACCACGATCCCGGCACTTAGTATGCATCAGTTTAAACCAAACAATCTTGTAGCTAAAAAAACAAACAAAAAAAACCCCAACAAAACAACAGCAACAACAAAAAGCTATGAAAAGACAATGTATCAATGTGCACAAAACTTTGGAAGTGGATATAACCAGCGGGAACACAGGAGAGCAAAGAATTGAGAACCCTAGAGAGCATTCGCATTTACAGAAAAGAAAACATGAATACAGCTTAGCGACAGAAGCAAAGAAGATCTAGAAAAGGAGATGATGAGTCAGGGTGTTTTCCATCACGGGCGGCACAATTTGAACAGCGATTTCTGACCATTCACAGTCGCACTGCAGCCTTAACAAAACTTACTGCTTAAAAAACCTGAGTGATGTTAGTAAATTTCAACATAAATGTATGATCCCTAGCAAGTTAATTACAACCTTATTAAATATCATTACTATAATAAATATCTACCATCGCTTTTTGGTAATTATTACTGATGAAAAAATGAACATTGAATTAATTTTCAATATTAAATTTCCAGTATACCTAAAAAGGACTCATCCAATGAACTTATTTTAGAAAGGTCAGACTAATAAAGTCATATTATTATTTTTAAATGTTTATTTTCCTGGTTTATTAATTCTAGCCATCATTTATGATTCCACAGCCTGAAAGATAAGAATATATCCATTTATATTATTCATTAACTGCTCTCTCCAGCCTCCTCATAATGTTTATTCTTATACTAGTAATACCACTGGTTACCTTTGAAAATCTTTTTTTATCAACTTAGACATCAAAATGAAGTTGCCTTTTCCTTGCCCAACATCTCAAATCTCCACCCAAACTCTATTAGGTATCTTTCCTTCTATACTATTGAAGCTGAAGAGTTTACATTTTATTCTGTAAGATATATGTCAGTCAAATGAAAAAGGTTCCAAGGTGAACATTTAAAGATTATTTAAGTGTCCCCTAGGGGATATTGTGGACTAGTGCCTGATTCGCACTTGAAAAATCTAGAATGCTGGGTTCTGTGGGAGGCAGTTTAATCACTAAAGCTGTGCTGGGGCAAGGAGAGGCTTTAACTCTGACTGGAGATCTCTTAGAGATATTTACAACCTTACACTGGACTGAAAATATTAATAACTGAACTGAGAATATTCTGTGTAGCTATGAGTGTGTATGTGTGTGTAGCTAGATGCCTTTTATTATTTGAAAGTGACTAAAAGCCATAGAGATTCACTGAAACTCACACATAGTTAGAAAAGAATAGCTCCTCTGCAGGAGTTTAGAAGGACAGGAAGGGAAACAAATAAACCCATTTATTCTACCTTTGAGTTACAATACTAACGTGTGTTAGGGAATTATTATCTAATACAGAAATGCTGAGGTATATGCATGTAAAGAAATACTAACTGGATAAAGTAAATTAGAATTTCCAGGAAGAGTGCTTTTAAAAATAAAGATGATGCTTAGCTCCACCCTAAATTTACCAAACTACTTTCAAATAGTGAGATCTGGGCATCTTGGTCCTTCGGCAGCTACCTTGTGGTTTTGGTGTATTGTTCTAATTGGTTATAATAGTTATAGAAAAATGTTAGAATTGTTTTAATTATTATGCCTGTTCTCTTGCTCACCACCCGAAAAGGGAAGTTTTATTGAACATACATTAATGTCATAAATGTATAACCAATAAACATGTATAAAACTATATTATATATAGGTATGTATACATAACATATGCACACACATCTAATACTAGCTATTGACATATGATGATATTAACAAGAAACCTCTAAAGAACACGGTAAAGATATGTGGGTTGTTGCATGGCTGTCATCAGGGTTTCATCTATGCAAAATAATTTATGAAAGACTATCCCTTCTCTGGAACAGGCTTATGGATTAGGTATGTATATTAGAGTCTCACAATTCCCACTTAACAGAAGATAATACAGAGAGTAAAACAAGGTGATTTAAATTAGGACTTTCTGCCTCCAAAGTTTGTGATCTTAACCAAGCAGTTCCACTACTTCATTACTGTGCCTCATTTGGGATTAGGCACCTACTATGGACATTTGAGGAAGGTCAAATGGTTCTGGTTGATCGCCATATAAATCTTTGTTTTGCATGAATTAAAGATAAATGATATGCTATTAGCAACCAAAAGTATCACAATAAGTAGCAAACACCCTCAATTCACTTCAATAAGGAAAAGATATGGCAACAATTCACCAATAGCTTGTAAGGAAAAAAGTTACGAAATGTTAGACGCTCTTAGATTTCAATTTACATGATTGACATTTCTTTCAAATGCTCCACAATTCATACAGACGAGAACAGACAGGCCATCTGTTTTCAAGTTTCTCACCTCTTTATAGCTCAGACATATATGTAATAGCCAAACATAAAGGGGGAAATGACAGTTCCCATATATGGTTTGCCATTTCAAGGTTAAACTTTCTTATGGGAGAATATACAGCTTTCAAGGGCAGAAACTACCTTCTATTTATACACCAGCTCTAGGTGAGGACTTAAACAGATCCATGCGGGATGAATTTTGCATAACAGTGTTAGGGAATTCCATTGGTTTCAGCTCCCAGAGCCATGGAGAATCTCCTTGACCTATAATGTCTCCAAGTCCTCTGAGCACATGATCACAGCACATTACAGGAATAAAAAGTTATTCCTGTGAGGAAACAAGGTGCTTGGTCAGGTCAAATTTTTAACGACACCATGATGAAATAAAGGTGGAAGGAAGATATGGTCTTATTAAAAAAAACAAAAAACACCTCTATTAGTTTTACTTCTTTTTATCATTTAAGAGTTCAAGTGTTTGGAAATCTTTCTTGGGTTATTAAAACAAGATTTTATTCAGGCATTGACAGCCTGCATGTGCATGTTATAAATCTTCATTTCCTCTATAATCAGTTTCTCAAACAGAAAAATCTTCCTCAAGTTCTCTCTGAACTGCAATGAATACTTAAACAAATCATGGTAATAAATTGAAGGAGCTTTATAGAATTGTCTCTTCTCTATGCAGAATTTTCTTGAATCTGTAAAGTTCTGCTCTCCTCAAATTTCAAATATGCCCCATAGTAGTACAGAAAGCAAAAGCCTCTGTTCAAAGATGATAGTTTACAATGCCGGTTGTGTTAATACCAGAAAAGTTGTCTTACATGTTCCTCCTTGTTCTTTGGTTTCTATGAGGGGTTTTTTGGTGCTAAAATACACATTAAATTTACCATTTTAACCATGTTTAAGTGCATTCACATTTCTGTGCAACTATCACCACTATCCATTTCCAGAACATTCTCACTATCCCAAAGTAAACTGATGTACCCATTAAATTTACTCTCTGTTCCTTTTTTCCCCACCCAGCATCTGATAACCGCTATTCTACTTTCTGTCTCATGACTTTGACTATTCTAGGCAGCTCATTTCAATGGAATCATACAATATTTCTCCTTTCGTGTCTGGCTTATTTTACTTAGTAAAATGATTTCAAGGTTCATCTATGTTAGACCATATAACAGAATTTCATTTCTTTTTAAGATTGAATAATATTCCATTGCATGTATATGCTACATTTTGTTTATCTGTTTATCTGTTGATGCACATTTGGGTTATCTCTACCCTTAAGCAATTGTGAATAATGCAGCTACAACCATGGGTGTCCGTATCTGCTCTAGTCCCCTGCTTTCAAGTCTTCGGAGCATACACCTAGAGAAGTGGAATTGCTGCATCACATGGTAATTCTATCTTCTGATTATTTTAGGAACTGCTATACTGTCTTTCACAGCAGTAGCTCCAACTCACATCTACACCTGTGATGCATAAGTGTTCTAATTCCTTCACCACCACTTGTTCTTTTATGTTGTTTTTATTTATATATAAAACCATATATCATATAATTGTATATTATATATAATTGTAATAGGTTGAGGTGGTATCTCATGATGGTTTTGATTTGCATCTTCCTAATGATTAGTAATGTTGAGTATCTTTTCATGTTCTTATTGGCCATTTATCTTCTTTGGAGAAAATGTGTATTCCAATCCTTTGCCTATATTTTAATTGAGTTATTATTTTTGTTTTGCTTTGAGTTATAGAATTTCTTTATATTATCTGGATATTTTTCCCTTGTCAGATAAAATATTTGCATATTTTCTCCCATTCCTTAGGTTGTATTTCCACCCTCTTGATGTAAAAAGTGTTTAATTTTGATGAAATCCAACTTATCTTTTTTTTTTTTTTTCTTTTGCTGTGCTTTTGGTGTCATATCCAAGTAATCATCAGGAAATCCAATACCATGAAGATTTCTTCTGTAGTTTTTTTCCCTCAGATTTTTATTGTTTCAACTTTTATATTTAGTTCTTTCATCTGTTTTTTGTGTGTGTTTTTTTTTTAAATATATCTTTATTGATTTCAGAGAGAGGACAGGAGAGGGAGAGAGAGAGACAGAAACATCAATGATGAGAGTCATTGATTGAGCCCACAACCCGGGCAGGTGCCCTGACCGGGAATCAAACCCCGATCTTCTGGATCCTAGGTCGACGCTCAACCGCTGAGCCACGCCCGGCTGGGTTTTCATCCATTTTGGGTTAATTTGTGGATATATCCAACTTCATCCATTTGTATGTGAATATCCATTTTTCCCATCATCATTTGAAAAGATTATCCTTTGATTAGTCAAGGAACTTATATGCATATATGCACAGCCCATGGACAAATGATAGTGTGGGGAAGGCCTGGGGTGGGGGCGGGAGTGGGGGGGAGGCATCCAACAGGTGGCAGGGGGAGGAAAGGGGGCATCTGTAATGTTTTCAACAATAAAGATTAAACCTTTTGAAAAAAAATGAAAGAGGAAGGAAGGAAGGAAGGAAGGAAGGAAGGAAGGAAGGAAGGAAGGAAGGAAGGAGGGAGGGAGGGAGGGAGGGAGGGAGGGAGGGAGGGAGGGAGGGAGGAAGGAAGGGAGGAAGGAAGGGAGGAAGGAAGGAAGGAAGGAAGGAAGGAAGGAGGAAGGAAGGAGGAAGGAAGGAAGGAAGGAAGGAAGGAAGGAAGGAAGGAAGGAAGGAAGGAAGGAGGGAGGGAGGGAGGGAGGGAGGGAGGGAGGGAGGGAGGGAGGGAGGGAGGGAGGAAGGAAGGAAGGAAGGAAGGAAGGAAGGAAGGAAGGAAGGAAGGAAGGAAGGAAGGAAGGAAGGAAGGAAGGAAGGAGGAAGGAAGGAGGAAGGAAGGAAGGAAGGAAGGAAGGAAGGAAGGAAGGAAGGAAGGAAGGAAGGAAGGAAGGAAGGAAGGAAGGAAGGAGAGAGAAAAAGAAAGAAAGAAAGAAAGAAGAAAGAAAGAAAGAAAGAAAGAAAGAAAGAAAGAAAGAAAGAAAGAAAGAAAGAAAGAAAGAAAGAAAGAAAGAAAATATTGCCCTTTTTTCATTAAATGGTCCTGACCCTCTTTATCAAGTAACATAGGACCATATATATGAGATTTTATTTCAGGCCTCTCTATTGTATTATATTTGTCTACATACCTGTCTTAATGCCAGTACCACACCGTTTGAACTACTGCAGGAAGTGTAAGTTCTCCTGCTTTGTTCTTTTTAAAGATTGTTTTGGGTGTTCAGAATCTTTTGAGATTCCATAAGACTTTTAGGGTGAGTTTTTCTATTCTTGAAAAATAATCACTGGGATTTTTGTAGGGACTGCAATGAATCTATAGATCTCTTCAGGTAGTATTGATATTACCATATTGTCTTCTAATCCATGAACATGAGATTTTTCCCCCCACCTCATTGTGTTTGACACTATCCCAGATATTAGCTTTCTAGTTGAACTGAATTCCTGTAATTTACAAAACTCAACATGCTAATTATCTAGGTATTTTTTTGTTATTTGTCTTCTGCACCATTAAAAAAAATAGCCATGTGCAATGGCAGTACATATTATACTTTTATATTAGCACTCTAAAAATTTCACTGCTACAGAGGCAACTACTTTGCTAATGTCCAGATGGAATGCTTCCTCTATTTAAGACACCTGGACTTGTCTTAAATACAACACTGTTTAAATCTATTATGATATCTCTCCATGTGTGAACTACTCATATATATCTATATTATGTGTCTGTATGTATGTACTGTATCCAATTTTGTGTTTAACACTCCTCCCGGAGAAATGGGGAATGTCAAAGAGCCACTTTTGTTAACTGCACACATCTATAAATAAATTTTCAAAAATACTGTATATGTTTTTGTAATTACCTCACAACTCTTAGACATAATTTGTAGCACAGGATGTTCATAAATAACGCTTTCTCCAAACATCAATGTATGGCCACTCTCCTAGGCACTGTTGCTTCTGTGTCTTTTGAAAGATGACTTAAAACAGAGCAATATTGAGCTCAGTGTGGAGAAAATTCAAGTCAGACCACATCCCATATTACTATTCCCTTCTAGCAACCTAAATAGTTCTGCATGTCTGTTATTCTGATAGAGCTACATATCCTTGTCTGGCTGTCTGCTTGCTATATAAACTGTAGCATTAGATGGTGCATTGAGTGAGGAGCCCTGCAGATGCTACGTGAAAAGAGAGAGACCACAATTTACTAATACAAACAATGTTCTACACAAATTCTGCAAAAGCTAACTTTCTGGTCCTTAAAGAAGTGAGCACAGGCACAATGCATTTCCGGTCTATAAAAACCTCAGGACAATGAATTATAGCTACAAGTTTCTTCAAAGCAATTAAAGATAGTGTAGTTCAATACCATCTTGACGATAAAACTAGACAACGTTTATGAGGAAAAGCTTTTCCAGGTAGCAGAATATATTTTAATCAAATTCTGCACTAAAAGCTTATGTGCTATAGAGAAAACTCTGCAATAAAATGTAAAAGTAAAAGTTGCCTCCTTTTCAAAAATTTACTGTTTTGTATTCCCCAAGTAACTGTAAAGTCCCTTTTCCACAGGAGGTACAGCTCAGAAAAGAGCTGAAAAGATTGATGAAACATGGTGGGGGAACATCATGCCTTTAGCACTGTTCATTTAAAATGTCTTTCCCTTTCATTCTCCGGTGTAAACTGCTGAGCAATCATCATTTTTCTTTACCTTTTTCTTTGGGTGATACAGTTTGTGTCATGCTGGGATCATAGTTCCCTGACATTAATTATGAACCACTAAGATCAACTTTTTACCTCATGCCCATGAGGCCAAATTCTGTGAGGAGATAAGAGATAAACTGAACACTGAGCTCTTCAAGAATTTCATTTCACCTCAGTACTTTACAAACTGGTGCTTGATTTTTTTTTTTTTTTTTTCATTTTAAAAGTTATAAAGAGGTCACTGCTGTATTCAGGACTACATATTGTTGAAAACTTCAAAACAGAATAGCAGTGTAGGAAAAAAACCCATGACGTCCCCAAAGACACTTCCCTTGCAGGTATCTCAAAGTCAGTTTCAGGACAAAATAGTCAAGCTTCATCGAGCATCTAAACAATTCAGAAACCACACAAATGATGAGACACAACTGGAGAAGACCAGCACACAGCCACCTTCAAAATCAGTGAAGGTACTGTATGATCTCATTTATATGTGGAATCTAATGAACAAAATAAACTGATGAACAAAATAGATCCAGAGACAGGGAAGGGGGGCTGGAGGGTTGGGAGAGATGAACCAATGAACTTATTTGCATATGTGGGTACCCATGGACACAGACAATAGGGCAGTGAAGGCCTGGTAGGGGGACAGGAACAGAGTGGAGGGGGTAAATGGGGGGAAAGGGGGAAACAGCTGTAATAAATTTAAAAATAAATAAGTAAATAATTGAAAAATTGGTGGATGGTCTCTCACAACCAAAGAAGATATACACTGTCCTTTTAAAATCATAAGACACTAAGCATTCTAACAGTAATTTTTTAAACATGTGGACAAATATTTAAACATAATATTTTTTTTAATTTAGAAAACTGTCCTTTGAACTGAAATAGGCATGTTCGATTTCATCACAAAAGCTCCTTGGAATAGAATTGGGCCTTTTGTTATTTGAATGTGCCTTAGAGCACATGTAATAAAACTGGGCATTTGACTCACACTCAATTCTTTAATATCTAAAATACATTTCACGCACTAAAACTCTCAAGTTACTATATATTCAGACGTATTATATGGGGGAAAATCTTAATCATCTAAGACTATTTGTAAATGACAAAAATTATTGGTGCATTCAGAAAGAAAAAAACTATCAAAATTTTTGTTCGTTTTTATTCACAGAAAACTGACAGCCAATTAAATGTCGTTGTTTTTAATAGGTATTTATTGTTAAAAATTCACTATATCCTCACTGAAGGAGGTAAAATCTGCTCAGGCATAGGAATTATTTCATGTAGATAACTTTTCAACTGAATATATTTTCGCAAAGCTCATAGGGTTCAATACTGCGTCTCAAGAAGGAAACAATATCTAGACTTAATGGTAATAGTAGAAGAAACTTAACTTTTGAAAAAATCACAAAGGTAGTATGTTGACTACGAAGATCTCTAAGTAAGCTAATAATGCTCTGTGTTTTCTTAAGCTAGCTCTCACCTAAGGGTCACCTAAGAGAGCATTTCACTTCATTAATCATCATCCCCCATTTTCACATTTGTTGCTCATATGTACTCTTCTCTTATTTATCTTCCTGTGCATGTCCGATATCTCAGATTATCTCCCTCTAAGAACTTTTCCACGATCCCTCCACTTTCTTTCTAGGTTAGATAACACCACTGGTCCCCCCACATGATCAGCTGACAGAGCTAAAGTCACTCTACATTACACTTGTCTGTTTACTGCTCCCGTTACCCCAGTAGACTCTGGAGGTTTGAGGGCAGAGTTGAGTCTTATCGCTGGGGCTATCTCTCGGAATCTAGCATAAATTGTCACCCATAATCTTCACCTAGTGAAAACCAACAAATACATTTTACATAATGGGTGAATAAACATGTAAACTACTACAGGAAGAAATATGCAACAAAATATGAGAAGAAGGCTTATGTAATAATTTTCACAAAGGACACACTTTATCAAAAAGAGAACCAACAGATGGTCCTTTGCTTAAGAAAACACTTTAATATTTTTTTTGTTTTATTTTGAACAAGTTAAAAGTCAAAATCCCCACTGCAGAAGGATCCAGCTAATTTTCTTGTACAAGAAGCTATAAGGACTCCAATGTCAGAACTTGAAACTAAAGAAGAACAAAGAGAAGGTGACAATAAACTGGGACCAGAGGGGGAGCATGGCCTGGAAGAGGTTAATCCTGGCATGGCCTGGGTCAATTTTTAAATGATAAGTAATATTTTAAGTTTTAAGCTGCTGTCCACACTGGATAGTTCTGTAAACTATACCTATTATGCAAAATACTGAGTAAACCTTTGACTACAAAAAATTGTCATGAATTTGTGTCACTGGAGGTGGGAGGAGATTAAGGTGCCCATGAATGTATAATGTGGGATGCAGCTATCAAGGAAGCAGATGAAAAGAGACACAGGGTGAGAACTGAGGAACTGGAAAAAACAGGATATCAGAGCAAGAATTGAAGAAGAGAAATGAAAGCTCTCAGAGAACTGTTGAAGATATTCTTGAGGATATCCTCACTAAGGATACGTAAGTAGAACAGGGGAGCTTCTGGCTGTTTACTTTGAATATTAAAAACAAGTGTCTACAGAATATTAAAAATTTTGAACAGCAAGTCCGTCTTACAAACACATAAAAGCTTCTAGTCTGAGAAAAGTATGAATGTACTTTATGATTAAAAAGAATTCCTGCAAACAATCTGAACGAACATATCTGTTACAGTAATAGATGAAATGATATAGAAAATGTATTAACAGGGTAATGTAACTAAGTTGAATTGCCTTCTTGCAAAGCACACTTGAAAGGGTAAACTTGCTATAAACAGTGACTACATGAAACATTGTGCACCAGGTAACAAGAAAAATCTATGCATCTTACTCAGATGGAAGGAAAACACTTCAGTGAGAATGAGCTTGGTATGGAAATGAGAAGCCAGGAGCCAGGCAACCTCTCGAGTGATGGAGCTCAGGAAACACTGAACACGCTGCACACATCAGGCAGGCGAGCGATTCTCACTGCATCAGACTGAACTCTTCGCTGGTAGTCACAGATGAAATAAGCCCTGGGAGGATACTGCATCTCTCTCTCGGAACCACGACTCTACTTTCGGGGACTTGATTTAAATCATAATTCCTCTCTGGGCAGACAATATGAAAAAGAGAACGTGTCTACCTCTCCATTTTTTAGATTCATGCAGAAGGGAATGGGTAAAGTAGAATTTCTCCCAACACTATTATTGATCTGCATTTGTCTTGGGCAAAAGAAAGATAAGAATAACAGGCAGGAAAATCTGCATCTGAAATGCAAATAGTTACTGTTGGATGTGACACCAAATCTGAAAGTCTCTAGAGGTAAATCGAAGGCCAGACTGTATGTCTCTAACCTCAAATCAAAGGAAAGAATATTATGATTAGACATATGGTAAACCACAAAGTGGCCAGCCATTTTAACTGTTACACTTACTTTACAATGACCAGAGTAAACGAAATAGAACAAATGCTATGAAGCCACCAGTATTTCATAGTGACAGCTGTGGATGACTCTGTGTATCTCCTACCTGGCTATTTTATCTAGCAATGAGCCAAAAAAAAAAAAAAAAATGTCATAAATAAAATAAGATATATGAAAAGGTTTTAGTCTTTGAATAAAAGATATAACATTGGCACTGGAATTACCATTTAAATGTGCATTTTGTCATATTTATGAGTGAATACTCATTTTTATAAATAATTTTCAGGGTGATAAACCTTTCAGTTATATTATTTTATGTGGTTGGACCCATTGAACTTATAAAATAAAATATTCACATAAAAGAAATGAAAATATATGAAGACAAATTGCCAACTGTCATCATCAATTGAATTTCCAAGGAAAATTCTAGATCCTATGGGCTTCTGTGATTTATCTGGTATTTTCCATGATAAATATTCATGGCTCCTACCTTTGAGATGGTGACTTACTTTTGAGGCTAAAAAATCTAGAATGTAATGCCATAATCTAAGACTCACCGTTGTGAAATGTAAATCTCCCTTTAAGAAAATGTTGTCAGCTGTTTTTGCATTCCTAATTAAGTAAACAAAAAATCAATAACTAAATAATATAAGTAGCTCCCTCCCTCTCTCTCTTCATATATACTGTATATGTATCTATATATAGAGACACACATATATATAATATATATGCATACACATTCACATATGTATTTATGTAAATACAGAGACTAACTCAATATTTTAGAAGTAAATTACCAATTATAATTTCCTTTTAGGTATATTTCTGTGCTTAGATAAGCCCAAGGAAAAAATGTGGGGATCCAGAGAATGAAAAAAAATGAAATAACTCAATAAAATCATATTTAGACTTAAATTTATCTATGTAATATTAGGAAAATTTTAGTTCAAAATAATAAATAGATTTTTCCCCTCAGAATCCCATCTCGCTAAAAAGCAAATTCCTTCAAATAGCAAGAATGGACTAATATGTTGGGGAGAGAGGGGAATAGACAGAATTCTCTTTCATTTATTATGTGAGAGTGCCAGAAAAGAATTATCTAGTTATTAAAGATCCTGACTATTGCTTTACTTAATTCATGTTTGGTGACTTCCACATTAAAGAAACACATACACATATATTATTCTTCAGGTAATGATGTTATATCAGTATATAACTGAGCTTAAGGTTATGTACATTAATTCACTTAGACTATTCTGCCTATAAATTAAGCATACACTGTTGCAAAAATGATTGTTCTCATAGAAAGTCATAATGCAGTGGTTGTTAACAGAATATTTCTTAAAGGTTAGTCTTCCAGACAAACACTAACCTTAACACAGAGAAAGGAAACATAAAGCAGCAAAGGGGCCAGAAGCTTCCTACTTCAAATGGGCCTCCTTCCATTAACACAATATTAGCTCTGAGTCAGAGACAGAAGAGGCAGGTGACTGTACAAAGTTCAATTACTGAACTTCCATTCACTTTCAATTCAAAATGTTTCAAAGGAACTTATTCATCAGATAAGAGACAGAGTATTCGAGCTCTCATTTGTAAGGCAATATTCTTCTATAAAGAAGAAAAGATGCTCTAATTAATGCCGGAATAAGCCAATGTAGATAGTGTGCTGCATTTTATTTTATTTATTTTAAATATATCTTTATTGATTTCAGACAGAGGAAGGGAGAGGGAAAGAGAGAGATAGAAACATCAATGATGAGAGTCATTGATGGGCTGCCTCCTGCACGCCCCTTGACTGGGGATCGAGCCCGCAACCCGGGCATGTGCCCTGACCAGGAATTGAACCTCGATCTCCTGGATCCTAGGTGGATGCTCAACCGCTGAGCCACAACAGCCAGCAGTGTGCTGCATTTTAAATTGCACTTTCACGCCACAGGAAAGCAGGTGCAGCAAAGGGAGCACAGTGCCATTAGCACTAATAGTATTAGAGAAACACTGAATGGCATGGAGTCTTACCAATACGATTTATATAGTAGGAGATAACATGTATATGAACATGTTCATAATGAATTCCAGGGGGAAGTGAAATCAACTACATTTCATATTTCTCCTTTTTTTTCATCACATTAATAAACTATATTCAAGTTACAGGTAGCCCACTTGAGAGGCACTTTCTCTGCTTTCGGATTAACTTAGCTTGGAAAATTCAAAATTTAGATGGTAGAAATTTCTCTAAAATCACCTTCATTACTTTTAAATATAAAGCTAAAATTTTTAATAAAACAGACATAAGGAGTGTCAGTAAAATTGTTATTGTTATATTATTAATTTAAGCTTTATAGGCAAGCTGACAACAGCAAGGTTATAATTTGATTGATGGGAAAGATATCTAGAACATAGGTTTACAAACATTCCTATTTTTCCCTTTAACATATGATCAAGTAATATAGACTACAAAGCATTATTGAGTGAGGTCTAGAGATTCAATATGCTATCATTTTTCAAACAGAGCTATGTTCAGTACAGCTGTGCTATAGAAACACAAGTCCAATCTAACAAACAAAAATATTGACTCAGATAATCACTCTGAGGCTTTAATCCAGGTTCTAGAAGACCAAGAGACAGCTTGACAGTGAGAAATGATTAACTGATACGACCGTCTAATTGAGTCAATGGCAGGGGGTTTGAAATACCAAATTGATGAAATGGTTTTACCCAGGCAAAAATAAAAGTGCTTAAGGATAACCTGTCACTAGACAGTACTGAAAAGACAGAGGTAGAAGGACAAATAAGTCACATTTGATTCCTTGTTGTTGTTTTTTTTAAAATTAATAGCCTTATTATTTAGAATAGTTTTAGATTTACAGAAAGATAGTACCAAAAGTCCCCATATCCCATCTTTCCCCTGTACCCAATTTCCCCTACCATTAACAGATTGCTCTAGTGTGGTACATTTGTTACAAATAACAAATAAATATTGACCACATATTATCACTAAAGTCCATAGTTTACATTAAGGCTCATTCTTTGTATTGTACAGTTCTATGGATCTTGACAAATATATAGTGTCTTATATCAACCATTACAGTATTATACAGAACAGTTTCACCAAACAGAAAATCCCTTCTTTGTCACCTATTCGCCCCTCCTTCTCTCCCCCTAAGTCCCTAGCAGCCACTGGTCTTACTGTCTCTGTAGTTCTGCCTTTTCTAGAATGTCACATAGTTGGTATTATACAGTAGGTAGCCTTTGCAGATTTGCTTCTTTCACTTAGCAATACGCACTTACAGTTCCTCCATGTCTTTTAGTGACTTGATAGATCATTTTTTTTAAAATCACTGAGTAGTAGTCCATTTAGAGGATGCAACATAATTTGTTTATCCATTCACCTACTGAAGGGCATTTTAATTGTTTCCATGTTTTGACAATTAAGAATAAAATTGTTATTAACATTCCTTTGCAGGTTTCTGTATGGACATTTGTTCTCAACTCAACTGGGTAAATATCTGAGAGTATGACTCTTGGATTGTATGGCAAGAGTATGACCATAAAGGCCATACATTTTTAAGCTTTTCTTCCCTTATAACTTAGACGTCTCTGGAGTACAGCATGATTGGTGATCTTGCAGAGCAGCAACTGCATTATAAAAAGAGAGGTGAAAAAACATTCGCATGCTCTAGAATGGGATTCCTGCAGCATGGGATTGCCATACTTTGAGAGAAAATATAAATTTTAACTTTTAAGAACAGAGATGCACATCTCTTTATGTAAGCTTAAAAGGTTCTATTCATTAAAATATGATAAATATGAATATTATTTCTTACTGTGTTTTGAGCCTATTCAAAACACAGTAAGAAATAAAGTTTTTGCTCAACTTTGAACTTCATTTATTTTAAGAGTAACACAATAAACAAGTGCAAGAAAGTGTGACAACTTGAAACAGTTCACATTCCTATTTTGGCTGAAATGTCTATAGAGTGAGACAGACAAATTACTTTTCTCGGGCTTTTCTTCTGGGGGAAAAAAATCAATCTTTATTTACTTTACTAATGTAGTGTAATTGAAATTAAAACTGGGAAGTTAAATGAGTAGATCCAGAAATTTTCTAAACTTTTTTTGAAAAGATGTATGTTTTTCTTGTGTCTAAACTATAAATATTTTGGCAGTCAGATTTTTCAGATAATAGTATGGGAAACATTCAAAGAGGGGTAAATATTATAACATAGCAATTTTATTTCATGGAATGTAGTTTAAGGAAATAACTCAAATTGTAGGCAAGATATGTGTACAAAGATCTCCACGAAGGTGACATTCAGAATACAGAAAAACATGGAAGAAAAGCAAATGATCAAGGATTGGATTTTAAAATGTGGTACTTATATACAATGGCATAGTACTCAGCCAAAAGGAAAGGTGAAATATTGCCATTTGTGACAACATGAATGGATCTTGAGAATATCATGCTAACCAAAATAAGTCAGACAGAAAAAGTCAAGAACCATATGAATTCATTCATACGTGAGATATAAAACTGAAAGCAACAAATGAACAAACAAGACAAACAAACAAATAATAAATCATAAACACAGACAATAGTTTGGTGGTTACCAGAGGGAAGGCGATTAGGGATAGTAAAGGGTAAAGGGGTCAAATACATGGTGACAAACAAGATTTGACTTTGGGTGGTAGACACACAATGCAATATACAGATGATGTATCATATAATTGTACACTTGAAACCTGTATGATTTTATTAACCGATATCACCCCAATAAATTTAATAAAAAATAAGGTATTGGTGTTAAAAATTATGTTATATCCGTATAATCAAATATGATGCAGTTATTAAAAATCATGTTACAATATGTACTTATATTAGGAAAGAATAAAAATTATCCTTCCTTTTCTGTAGAGAAGAAGGTGGAGAGCTGTTTTGGTTTTAGGGCCTTCATTGTATGCCTGAGTTTAGAAAGACTCTTGAGATTTTATGATCTGGAACATTCCTAATAATCACACTCATCTTATTGGATAACCAGGCTCTATTATTCAACATCCATTCAGCATTCATTTATCGGGCATTTTCTCTGTGCTAGATTCATCTAAACAATGAAAACACAGAGGTAAATAAAACAGACAAGCTTTCTATTTACATGGAGCTTAAATTCTAGTGTGAGAATGCAGGAGGGCAGTGAGTACATAAATAAAAAACACAAGGCAATTTTAAACAATGTGTGCTATAAATATAAATAAACAAACAAACATATAAAATCAAGGAAAAGGAAGGTGTTGATTGGGTGGTTATTAAGAGGAAATGGTCCTGGAAGGCCTGAGAGGTGGCATTTGGGCCGAGAACTGGTAAAGATCAAGAAAAGGAACATTCACGCTCTGTTAACTCAGTCCAAGAGCCCTGAGTCAGGAATGAGTCTGACATATTCAAGGGACAAAATAGAAACAAGGAGTGGATAAGTGGCTCTTCTTGAGCAGAAGGGAGCATAATGGGAGATGAATTTGGAGTGAAAGCTTGGAACCAAGTCATGTAGGTCACTGTAAGGTTCAGGAAGAATATTGGAGAAAGGAAAAATCTGAGAAGTTCCAAGTCTGGGAGACTGGACATGGGCCTCAATCCTGACACCAGGATAGAATTGACATGTGGCAGTGAGAAGTGCTTAGACCAGGGGACAAATGTCTCCAGGGGCATCAGAAGCAGGCCCAACCAAGAGGACACATCCAAGAACCAAGCTCCAGGGATGATGTCCCCACGCAGCTTATTTCATAGCTTGAGAGGATTCCCCGTATTGCCCACGCTCAGAGGTATCACCTGCACATCAACATGAATGGTATCATTAATGATGTTATTCTTTCACTATCCACTCCCTAGGTAAGGAATCAGTCCAACAAAAACCTCGGGACAGAGTTCAAATCCTCATATGTGAGAGAATCGACTTTGTTGGTAGAGTGTTCCCCAAGCGGGGAAAGACAAACAGATACAAATGATCAAAAACATCTGTGGGCCTGGCCAGGTGGCTCGGCTGGGTGGAGTGTCATCCCCTACACCAAAAGGTTGCGGGTTAGATTCTAGGTTGCGGGATCAATCCTGGGTCCCAGTCTTGGCAGGTACTGGAGGCAACCAAAGGATATTTCTCTCATGCATCGATGTTTCTCTCTCTCTCTCTCTCTCTCTCTCTCTCTCCTCAAAATCAATAAACATATCCTCAGGTGAGGATGAAATATATATATACATATATATATACCTGTGGATATGAGTGGTTACTGGTAATTTTTGTCTGGGGTTTCTCACTTCAGCATTTTATGGCATGACAGTGTTTTATTTTTCATAACGATGAATAAAAATTGTTTAAAAATCCATTAATAAAGGAAGGCTTTCTCCATCTCTAACCTGGTTTATTATTAGATTTATAAAAATGTGGACATGCTACTATAATCAGCTATATCAAAATACTAAAACATATGAAGAAATTGTAAGAACAAAGATAAAGAAGGTCACAAACCAAAATTGCACATACAAAAGACGAATTTCAACATGTCCTTTTTTTTATTTTACTTTTCCAACTTGGTCTCATGTATGGTTAAGAAAATATTTTCCTTTTAAAAATTAAACTGGACATAATCACCAGTTTGAGGCTGCACTAGCAGTCTGCGCCTCTGAAAACTCCAAACTGATCCCAGAACAACAAGGAGAATGCATGCATATTAATGATAATAATGACCATAATTCTATCAGTGTGAATATGGGATAAGCCCAGTCAAGTCATGCTGTTAAGTAGAGCATGGTCAACAAAACCATCAGGAATTCACAAGACCCATTAATTTGAGAGCTGAGCTGTACAGAGTCTGCCAAAGCATAGCCACATTTCTCTCCCCTGAACTCAGGGACTCCTCCAAATGACATTTCAGAGTTGGAAATGCCATTGCTTGTAGCCAAATAGATATTCCCTAAGCATTTGCTTTTCAAGATATGCATTTCCAGGAATGAGATACCACCCACTGCCAGCTGGGAACAGATATAAATAAAGAGAAGTTTACCCTTGGAAAAAGGATCCATTTTTTTAGTGTTTATATGTTTTCAAGTTAGAGTTTAAAAAAAAACAAAAACAAAAAACTTGTCCTTTTAAAAATGTTGTTCAGAAATATGTTAAAGACTGAAGGACTTGACTACACTCACATCAATTGGTATTTTTTAAAAACGTTTTGAGTTCAATGCCTGATAGTCGTTTAGCTCATCTCCAAATGCCAATCTCCTGTGTCCATGTATATATAGTTCTGTATTTTCTCAGATACCTTTTGTAATAAAAAGGTGTACTGAAATTTTTGAATGTAAAATAAGTTGAGTCACATGAAGTGCATCTTAAAATTTTCAAATATTTTAAAAGAGAAAATTGGTAAGAGGTATTATTGCTGTCATGACAGAATCAATGACAAAATAATTGATGCTGCAGAATATACACGTCAATACATAGATACAAATTGTGTGTGTGTGTGTGTGTGTGTACACAAAATATATTGCCCTTTGAAGTAGTAACGTAATGGCTAGGATTCTAATTCATTTTCTCATTCAAATCAAAATTAGCATGATTATTGACCAAAGATTCTAGTTTGATACTAAATGTTGAAACATTTCCACAAGTGGATATCTGTAAGGTTTTTTGTTTGTTTTTTAATTTGCTATTTAAAAATGTTCAAGAGAAGACAGAGAAAGGATTACAGCTGGCATAGTAAAGGCTGAGTACTAACACAGGAAAGCAGCAGCATCCTTCCTGAGGTGCCAGGCACCTCAGACCCACTGAAGTCTTTCAGACACATTCGAGTTCTCCAATCTCGAAAGAGTTACACTCTCCTCATGGCATTGTAACTTTTTTAAAGATACTTTATGTAACAGTAACCAAAATAAAATCATAGCAGCCAAAACATAGTTCACTTTCCTTTCTTCTTGAAGCTTTAAAGGTTCTATGGAAATTTTCTGCATCCCTAGAAGCACTGCCAATTCAAAAAGTGTTTATGGAGTACACCCTGAATGCATAAGCCACATTACTAACATTTGTCTCTCGGCTTACAGCTCAGAGCATGATTTCATATACATAATCTAATTTGCCCCTTATAAAGCTTCAAATATGGCTAGCAATTTCTTAAAACTTGAAAAGACACTAAGAGGAAAATGTATTTTTTCACACACATATTTTTTATCCTTAAGATGAAATGGTTGAGTGCCAAGTTTGTTTCAACAATAGTGTATTCTAAGACCACAGGTAGATATTATGAAACAAGCAAAAACAAAGAAAGAAAGAGAGGGAGAGGGAAAGGGGGAGAGGGAGGGAGGGAGGGAGGGAGGGAGGGAGGGAGGGAGGGAGGGAGGGAGGGAGGGAGGAAGGAAGGAAGGAAGGAAGGAAGGAAGGAAGGAAGGAAGGAAGGAAGGAAGGAAGGAAGGAAGGAAGGAAGGAAGGAAGGAAGGAAGGAAGGGAGAAAGGAAGAGAGAGGGAGAGAAGGGAAGGAGGGAGAGGAGGGGGGGCAGGGAGGGAGGGAGGGAGGGAGGTGAGTACAGCACATTCTCAGGAAGATACAAGTCTCAAAATCATTATTACTTGAATGAACTTCCAAATAGAATGAAAAGAACACATTTTAGAATAATTTTCATAAAAACATACGGCATCTACTATGAAAACAGAGAGTTAGTGAATGTATGGATATTTATTTTTCCCTTTTCCTTCTGGGAAGCATCAATAGTTCTGAAAATAAAATAAAGTACACCACAGTCTAATTTTTCTTAACATGTTTCAGTTGAACATGTATGGTCAAGTGTTTTGATGTTGTTTAAATATTGGGTTACTGTTCTTTTTATTGATTCGCTAATTCACTCAACAAATATTTTCTGAGCATTTACTAGATCCCAGGCAAGGTGACAGATTTAGGGATTATCATGAGCAGAACTCCTCAACTCAACTCTTAATTATGTGGTTTTATAATCAGATGTAGAAAATAGGCAATCATATAATAAATACATATAAAATTATAATTACAGTCAGATATGTTAAGGTGTTTATGCCAAATTATATGAGAGAGGCCTGTCTTTTTCCCTTATCTTTTTTTCATTATAAAAATATCCACTGACAATTAACATAGTATTAAAGATTCATAAATTTTTAATGATGGTGGGATAGTCTTTCCTTATGCTCTACCTACATCATCATCAATTAATAAAAGTGGTCTTTGCACATCAGCTAAACTGCAGACTCTACTGAACTCAAGAAACAGTAATGGTAGTTTCACTTTTATAAACACATAAAATCTTTGTGCTGAAACATTGAACTTGTCTCAAATACAAATACCAATTATTTACTTCTCTGAGTTATCATGCATGAATTAACCATAGATTAGATTTCATGGTCTTCATTCCTAAATTTAAATCTTCTAGGCTAAAATTAGAATTATTTAATGAATAATTTTGAGTCTTATGGCAAAGAAGCATCTTTTCCAGGAAAGTTTATGCTGTACATGCAACTCCTACAAGAGCATCAATAAAACTGACTCATTGAGACAAAAATCGTCAAATTCCCCTCAGCCTGTGGCAAGATAGACAGGTATGTAGAAACTACTGAATTATAAATGTTATGGTTCAGTTCCTACGCTATTGACCAAAAAGAGAAGGAAAGGGATGGCTGGACTGATGACAGAAAGACTTTCTTACAGGGAAAGAGCTTTGATAGCTCTCTGTATTATTTCAGGGCTTGCAGTATAATCTCATAGGTATAGTTATAAAATAAAGAAACACCTCTATCATTCTGGGTGTTCTGTAGACTCTTACAGAAGATTCTATAATCCTTAATATATTTGATGAATCATTAATACCCAAGCATCAAGTTTTCTTTTTCCTAGTGAATGCTCTCTTGAGCAATCCATTAAAGGTCAGCGTGCTAGTCATTAACTCTCCCTCTCTCCTTTATCAACTACCACAAAACCTGGTGTCTAAACTCACTCATGCACACACACACATTCAATAATTCTCTTTAATGGTAATTAAAGTACAATGCATGAATCATAAAAATAATTCAAGAGAAATGAATTGAAGCACTTTTCAAATACAATCTGGGACTAATTTTGGAACATAAAGTCTAGATTTATATTCGGACACTTATTCAACCAGAAAATATGGCTGATTTTTAAAGATTTCTTTTCTTTGCCAACTATCTCTGTCTTAGAGATGTTCGAGCAGGTTGCCTTTAAACTGTCAAAGGGTTAGTTGACTATTTGTGATGAAATCTGACACAGAAACGCTTTCTGTTTCTTCTCAAGGATGTTACAGATCACTTACCAAATGTCAATATTGCTGAATTCTTAATTATCACAACTGTATCCCAGCATACAATGAAGTAAATTTCTCCTCTGACTGCATTTTCATGTGTGACTTAAAATTTGAGATATTTGTGACAAAATATCAAAATAAAAACTAAGAACAATATGAAATCATATGGTATTTTTCTTTTTCTGTCTGACTTATTTCACTTAGCATATCTTCTAAGTCCATCCATGTTGTCACAAATAGTGAGGTTTTATTCTTTTTACCGCTGAGGCATATTCTATTGTATGAATGTATCATATCTTCTATATCCATTGGTCTATCCATGGGCACTTAGGTTGTTTCCATATCTTGGTTATTGTAAATAATGCTGTAACAAACATAGGGGTACATACATATATGTTTTCAAATTGGTGTTTTGGATTTCTTCTAATAAATACCTAGAAGTGGAATACCATACGATTTCACTTATATGTGGAACCTAAAAAACAAAATAAACAACAACAAAAACAAAACAGAAACTACTCATAGGTACAAAGAACAAATTGATGCTTGCCATATGGGAATGGGTTTAGGAGGATGAGTGAAAAAGGTGAAGGAATTAATAAAAACAAATCCCCAGTTATAAAAATATATGGGAATAGTCAATAATATTATAATAACTATGTACAGTGTCAAATGGGTACATGATTTATCAGGGTGTTTACTTCATAAGGTATATAAAAGTCTAAACACTATGTTGTACACCTGAAACTAATATAGTATTGTGTGTCAATTGTAATTAAAAGATAAATTAAAAGAAAAACTCAGAAAAATGTGTAAGTAATGTAACATGTTCTTACAACTACAATTCATCTATCTCCTACTGAATTCTGAAACCTAAACCTTTGGTTTTATGAACCTTTCAATAAGTTCTGTAAATGTTAATAAATATGAGAAATATAAGGTATTGTAATTTTTTTTACATGGGTACTCCACAACTACACTGAATATAACCCAAACCTTCATTTTCTGGAACCATCTTTCTTTAAAGAGAATCTAAATTAAATGCATTTATTGAAAATTGGAGAAAAAAGTATCTTGGATCATTAAAGGCTTAAAATGGTTTTAAAGTCATAAATATATTAAATATACTAATTATGGATTTATATTTGTGAATAAGTTAAATTTTTTTGTAAGCTTAAATCACTTAGAAAAAAAAATCACAAAACTATAATATTTTGAAAATATTTTAAAATCACCATGATAGTTATGGTAGAATTGCAATAGAATCCCACAAATAGATTATTTCCAAAAAAGAGAACCTTTTTGTCAAATAATGCATTGTCTTAACAGATGGAATCAGAAAGTGTCTATAGCAACTCAGTACTATCACAAGAAGGCAACGATAAGTTCAAGTATCCTTATACAAACTGTAGAAGATGTGACACGGAGCTGACAAGAAAGCAGGGGTTTAATAATCTACAGGTCTTTTAGAAATCAGAGATGATATCTGTATAAAGATCAGTTGATGATCAGTGCTCACCTTTTAGCTAAAAATACCTATTGATTAAAAAACCTTATAGTAAGTACATTTGAGACACTTCGAACCCACAAATTAATCTTTTTTTTTTTTTTCAGGACCCTAAGGATGTAGCAAAAAGTATGATTCACTAAAATTTCTTGAGTGGTTGCCCCACCCCTGTACAGGAGGAGCACACTCATGCTTTCCCCGGTCCCTCTCCCATTCCCACACCTATTAGGGGGTGGGGTAGGGGGAGGCATTGAATTTCTAGAGATGGCCACAGAAAATGTTTAGCGTGAGCTTTGCATATGATAAAGAAACATTGCGTAGGAGCTCCACATGTATTCAAATTGAGAACAGATGTCAGGAAACACTCTGAGAATTGGTAATATTAAGACTAGAAATCAACAGATAAACATCTCACAAAATTTTATCTTTTCTTGACTTTTATTCTTTATTCAATAAGCTACTCATGACAATAATTCAATTGAATATACTGAACAAAGTATATGTACCATATTATACATCATTTTCCTTCCAAAGGTTTATCATCTATGATGCAAGACTAAAGTCAAGCATCATGACAGATTTAATTTGAAGGGCAGAGGAAGAGGAGAGGGAAAACTTCAGAGATTACCTGTTCAATTAAGGCATTTCTGACACTTTTGCTTCTTTTTTAGGGAAACACCCCTGGATCTCTTCAGAAATCAAAAGACAGACCAAAAATAGGACATCCTAAAAATGTGTGCCAGATGTATCGTATCTAGGGCTTTTTGCACCCCAGGGTATTTGCCAGCTCCCTTTTGACACATCCCAAATATTTTTAGTACTTCAAAGTCTCCTACTTATTGCTTGCACAGCTGGTAGCTAAAAATACTTACACTGTATAATGCTACTTTCTAAATCAAAGATTATTTTTCCAAATATCCTTTATTCAGAATATGCTTTCGTAGTTAGAGCTCAGGTGGAACAGGTTGGCTCAGAATGGAGGTCAGAGCAAGATGCCCAAGAAATGCTCTGAGCAGAGGAGTGAAGTCAGCGGTCAGTGGTTTTTAGACAGAAATTGACTGTGTAAGTCTAAAGTAAGGTATGGAGAGTTAAGACCAGGGGGACAGTGACTTCAGGCATTCACAATGGGCCAGCGTTTGACGTACCATCAGAGGCTGACCCACAATACAGCATCTAACAAAACTAGGCTGCCCCGAAGCCCTGGTAATAGAATTGGTTACCTTTATAGCAAGAAGGTTGGGAAAGCACCAAAATCTGCATGTGGCCTGTGCCCAGGCCGACTTCGCGGAGTTCCTGCTGTGAGGCCTAAAGTTCTCATGAGGTTGTCCAAAACGATAAAACATGTCAGCAGGGCCTCTGGTGGATCCACGTGTGCTAAATGTGTCTTTGGCAGGATCAAGCCTGCCTTCCTTATTGAGGAGCAGAAAATCATTGTGAAAGTATTGAACGCACAAGCACAGAGTCAGAAAGCTAAATTTAAAAAATGAAGTTTTTTTAAGTAATAAAAGCAATTTAAAAATTCAAAAAACAGAAAAAAGTTAAGACCATTATACAAAAATGAAGAGTTGAATAGGACTCACAGCTAAATTCCCAAGGAATCCTAATGACTAGGCGTCTATTGCAGCCAGAGTAGACCTAGCAGCTTAGAGAGATACAGCTGGGTCGAGTTTGGGTAGGAGATTCTGGGGATACAGCCAATATCTGTATTATTGTTAACTGAGGTCTGGGGAGAGAAAATACAGGCTCGTGGAAGGCTGTCCCACAAAATAATTCAGTTATGAGAAGAATTAAGTATGTATAGCAAAAATTTAAATGCATGTTAATTGAAGGACAAGGTTCAGAAAAGGTAGTTTCTATTACTCTAAATGAGGCGGTAATGAGGATATGATTGTGAAACTGTCAAAGGGGCCAAAAATACTAGGCAATATGTGTGCTTGAAAGAGAAGTGGTGATCGCTTAGGAAAAAGCTAGAAACCAATGACTGGAAACTGTGATATATAGATCATAGAAAGAATCAGAGAGAGGGGAGAGGGAACAGGGGAGGAGACACAGAAATTCTGCAGATTCAGTGAGCTCCTGTCCCATGGCAGGGCTCATCTCAAGGACTGGGATAAGAGGAGGTCAATTTTCAGGCTGCCTATGGAATGAGAAATACGTAGGACCATGAATTCAAGCTGTTCGCCTTGAATGATTAAATTATGATTCTGAGTGAGCATGGTGTCCACTCTTCAACAAAGTGATGGTCCTGTCCTCTTCATGCATTGAAGGCATTGAATAAAAACCCCTCTCGGTTTAAACTACAACACTGTTTTCTAGTACAAGCACTAGCCATGTTATTTCGCTAAGATGAGACTGCTTTTCTCAGAAATGCATCTGATTTTTTGGAAACTCTTCTGAAAAAATGCCTTTATTTCTATATCTAATTTAATTAAGGTAGTTAAAGCATTTAATTCTACAGACTGAGTATACACTTGTGGCTGTTCCAATGATTGTTTTTAATAGGGCAGTTTTGAAAGTTGGCTCTGACTTGCCATATTCAAATTATAAGTTCTAAAAATTCTTTTTAAAAAAATCTGTCAATTTTGGCACTGCTTTTAGGATTAGGGCACACCTGGGAATACAGGAACATTTCCAACAAGACCTTGAGGGACCTAGTTCCTCTGCACTAAATCCCCAGAACGCATGAGCTGCCACTCACTGTCTCATTCTTTTGAGCATCTCTGCACTTGTGTAACAAACTGCAGAGCAGCTGTTTCTTTATTTCTGTTCCCGTGGCAGACATCTAGCTCTGACCTGTAATTTTGTAAAACCTAAGACATAAGAATAAAGAAGCATGTATTTTTTTATATGGCATCAGAGATGGAAAAAAAAACCCACAGCAACAATACCGGCTCTATATAAATGGAAGTAGGTATTATTTTAGATTCGTGTTAGAGGTGATTCTGAAAAGGGAATTAAGAAAATCACCCAGCAGCTGATATCAAGGATGTGTCCGTGTTGAACAGGAAGATGAATGGATTAGGAAATGCTAGCTAACAACAGTGGGGTGTGATATTACTCCCCTCCCACATCCATTTCGGCTTTGTAAAGAAATCATATGATGTGAGAAATTCCTTTGATTTTAAATAAAAGAACAGAGCAGAGTTAAACACTGTATGTCTGCCTGAGGTCACCAGATCTGCGGGACTGAAATCACAGATGATCTCCACATTTCTCCTCAATGCACGCCTGCACTTGGTTTACCAGGTGCTTCAGCTTGCTGTCCGGGCTGCAGTAATGAATTCTAAATTGTCACATATTGCCACAGTCACAGTATTTCCTACCTGCTGCCTACCGTGATGACCTGGTCTACAGAACAGGGTTTCTACTTTAAGTTTTTGGCCTAGAAAACACACTACTTTCCAGGAAGAAGTCCATTCTTTAAAGCAGGTTCCTTAACATCCTGCCTTCATTTTCCATCTCATGCCTCCCATTTTACTGCACCCGAGAGGGATCCTGGACAATTGTGACCGTCACTTAGAATCAAACCTTATCATATACTCTGACTTTAGTCTTTTTTATTTCCAGGGGTTTCTCTTCTTCCATGTTTTGCCTTACCTGCTGGATCAGAAACCTTGAAACTGACACCTGATTGCTCTTTGCTGCTGAATCCCATGCTTTCTGCTCTGCACATGCAATGGCACAGCTGCTCCTGCAGGGGCCGGATGCTGCAGCCAGATTGCTTTCCTCAGCTTCTCTGGGAATGGCAGCCAGCAATGACTCTTCTCTCTTTTCTGTTATCCTTGGTGGGTTTTTTCTTTTAAGTTTTTAGCATCCTTCATATATGCCATCTCCAATTATAATAAAATAGAGGCAAACAGGCAATCCTAAACTCAAATATGTTTTGTGGGTTTTTTTTAGAATGATCATTTAGGAAGGTACTTTTCCTTCAGAAACAATTCTTTCATTAGTAATTATATCCTATCTTCAATTTATTATGCATTAACCAAGACATTTAACCCCTCATAAAACTAAACTATAATTAGAAAGGGACACTGCAAAAGATTCCTGGCTGCATCACTAGTACATAAACCAACCATACCCTTTTCCTTTTATTCACGACCTGTTAACCTCAGTTGCTATAGCTGCCCCCACAACACTGCACACTTAAAAATTACTAACCCTCTTGAGACAGAGATACCATGAAAACGTCAGAGTCACTGAGGATGAAGCTCATCTACACCTCCAGGCACATGGTCTGTGTCCAGTGAAAGAGCAGGGATGTGGTAGTGCATTAGTCTATTCCGCTGCTGTAACAAAATGGCACCGATTGGGTGGCTCAAGTAACAAAAATGTATGTTCTCATAGTTTTGGAGGCTAGAAGTCCAAGATAAAGGTTTTGGTAGGTTTGTTTTTTTCCTGAGTCCTCTATCCTTGGCTTGCAGATGGTCATCTCACTGTGTCCTTACAGGGCCTTTCCTCTGTGAGCGCTCATCCCCGGTGTCCCTTTGTGTGTCCAAATTTCCTCTTTACAATGATACTTATCAGGTTGGATTAGGGCCCAACTTAATGACTTCATTATAACGTAATCACCTCTTTAAAGACTATATCTTCAAATAAGTGGTGGGGTTAGGACTTCAACGTATGAACTTAAGAGGGACATAAGTCATCCCGCAGCAGGTAGGAAGCATCAGTGTCCTCACCGTAGCCCAGGCCCTAGAGTGGCACATTCATATGTGAGGATGGCCTCAGTGGAGAGCAGTGAAGGCAACACAAATGCTTAGCCTTTGTACTACAATACATAAAAACCTAAGAATTCTTAAAAACTTAACTGGTGTGAGACTTTGGAAGAGTAAATAAAGACTGATTCACTGGCAGATAATTAAGAACAAATACTAAATAGCGCCTGCATCATTATACACAAGATTTGCAAAAGGATGTGTTACTTCAAAGGTTTCAGTGACTTCTAGGTTTTTTTGAGTTATAGGTACATCAATTAAGGTTAAAAAAATTAAAAAAAAGACTTTATTCATCAAATCTGTAGTATTTACTATGTGCAAGGCAGAGTTTTTAAGTTTATTTTATCAATTTTCAGGGAGAGAGAAAGGGAGAGGGGGAAAGAGAAACATCAATGTGCAAGTGGAACATCGATTGGCTGCCCCCTGCAAGCCCCACACTGGGGATCGAGCCGTAGCCCAGGCATGTTCCCCAAAAGGGAATCAAACCAGCAAACTTTTGGTGCACAGGACAATGCCCAGCCAACCGAGCCACACCAGCCAGGGCTGCAAGGCAGGCTTTTAGATGCCAGGGGCACCAGAGAGGACAAAACCAAGATATCCCTGTTTTTGTGGAGACTGTTGTATAACAGGAGGTTGTGAACAAAAGGGTAGATACACAGTAATGAGAAATACTATGTCTATAAATAAAAATATATCTAAATGTGGAGACAGAATTACAGTCGTGTTATCTCCAGTCCTGGCTAAAACGAGGGAGCCGTGTGACCCTCTGGGGAAGAGCTTTCCAGGTAGAGGGTTCGTGGGAGCAAAGGCCCACTTGTTTAAGGAATACACCAGAAATCAGAACAGCTGGAAGCGTGAGCCAGAGGGAGAGAGGTGAGGGGAAGTAGAGGGGACGTGAAGAGGTACCCAGTGCCTTATTATGAAAAAGGTTATAGAAAAAAATATTTACCTAACATGTGACAAATAAATGGTTGATGTCTATAATACAGAAGAACACCTAGAAGTTAATGACAAAAGTATAAACTGAGGCATAATAATAGGCAAGTTGGCCTTGGCTGGGTAGCTCGATTGGTGAGAGCATCATGCAGATACACCAAGGTTGCGGGTTCGATCCCCGGTCAGAGCGCATACAAAAACTGACCAATGAATGCATAAATGTATCTCTCTCTCTCCCCCACTTCCTCTCTCTCTAAAATCAATCAATAAATAAAAAATTTTAAAAAAGAATTGGCAAGTCAAAGACAGGGAAATCAAACAGGTCAAAGAAGGCAAGAAGATATATTCAAGATACCATGCAAACAAGGGATAGCAAATTCAAACAATAATTGAATATGAAAGTTTTTCACCAATTTAACTTTTTAAAGGGGGAGGGAAGAAAGATAAGAAATGACAGTATTGAGAATAACAAGAATGCACATAGCAGTCAATCTCACAAATGACTGGTGGGGATGAAAAGTGCTCCAGCAATATCTTTTAAAAGTACACACATCCTTTGCCCCCGCAACTCAATTCTTGGAAATCTACCCTCAAGGAGAAAATGTACCAGTTGGAAAGGTATCTATTAAAACATTATTTGTATTGGCAAAGCCAAATACAACTAGAAACAACATAAATATGTATCAATAAGAGAACGGTTGCATTAATTATGGCACATAAATCATGTGTGTTTAAATTATGAAATATTACACAACTGTTTAAAATAATGTTTCAATTATTTCTATTGACCTGGAAGAATATCTCTGATATCTTAAACACAAAAATCAAACATATGCTATACCACTGTTTTTGCAAAATAAGCTAAAAGATACCTCTATACTTATTTATCTATGTTTGTATCAGGATAGAATAAGGTATGGAAATAAATATACCATGCTGATATTTATTACCTCAGAAGAAAAATGAGGAAGGTGATAGAATAACTATTATTTTTAAGTAAAAGGAAAACATGTATTCAAGAAGCATTTGCACTAAATCATATCCTTTTATGAAACTGGACAAGGGAAGCATTTCAATCATATTTTTTGTCTCCACAGCACCACAGAACCAGGTTGAATGTTTCAGTGAAATAAGCATTTTGAACAAGTTCAATCAGTTGTTTTATCTTTGATAAATGCAACCCTAGTCATTTAAATAAGAAAGGAGGGGGGACATTATAGACATTTTCATTTATTCTCACAGCAGAAATATTTAGACAATTGTCTGGAAGTGACCAGTATAAATCTCATTTTTTTTAAATAAAACTCACTAATAAGCAAATTTTAACATGGAAAGGGACTTCATGGTATCTTTATCCACTGATGGGAAATTACTGTCAGGCAGTCCTATAGCACAGACCCCCAAAACCGCATTATGGAGTCTGTATGGACTCTTACGTACACACTCAGTGATGAACTCATACTCTCTTCATGATGTGAGTCAACTTATCTCCCCCATGATACCATGACAGAAAGCCTGCATCCATCTTATTTTTGTTTTCAGATAAGTAATGAGATTCTAAATTTCAGAACTCTGTAATTAAATGACAATATAAAATGACAGGCAAAATATTGAATATAAAATGCTTCTCTATGTGCTATTTTGTCCTCAGTTAAGTACTTAAATTATCAGTAGAATTGTATGTGGTTTAAAATCATGCAGTTTTATATGACCTATATTGATACTCAAATATTCTTTCTTTCCCATTTCAGAAACATAAAATGGATAATTTGCACTTATCTAATTTATTAGAAGGCTATAAATGGATTTTATTTTCTTCTTCAAAAGCAAAGTATAATTGAAAACAAAAGACTAACTGCTGCATTTACTCTGGCCCTTTTAACTAATTCATGATTATTATGAAGATCAAATTATACAATAGATTGATTGTTGTCACATTGGTGGTTGGAAAGATCCTTGGTACATCCTTTACTAACTATACAATTTATTTATTCATCAGGCAAATCAGAAAAATATCAATGTCTGTAATTAGCTTTTAGTTAAAATTAAAATAAGTGCTATTTTTTAAGATTTAACAATAATTACCTGTGATACGTAAATGTCATTTTGTAAATTACATGCATACATAAATTCATAAATATATCTTAACTCTCTTGTATTCTCATAATAATTTTAGAACTTCAATAGTCTAGTAAACATAAATCTAACTGTAATTCATAAAAAGTAAACTTTGAAATGCTAAATTTGGTTCAAAGTTGTAAGTTAAGGGGACAGGGGGTGTTGCTTAGCTAAAATCTGATTTTAAAAAATATTTTCAAATTATTATATCTAATTGAGAAATATGACAGTCTCCAGTAGCAGCTGTTGAGAAACTATTCCAGTGGTAAAAGATATGACAAAATGAGTTCTCAGTGCACATATCAGGTTTTACTTTGGATATTAATTTTAACCTACAGTCAGACAGTTCCTTTGTTTTGTCAGTGAGGATATACTGATTCCCAGAAAAATTACGTGAACTATGATAATAATTTCAAATTCAGGGATTTTCACAAGATATTGTAGTTTTTGTTAACTACACCACTGACTTCGACAATTTATTATATGTTGACTTGGATTGTCATGCAAATATTTACATATCTCATTTCTTTAAGTTATAAAGTCTTGGCCAATAGGGGCTACATTTATCTTTATTTTATATATTCTCAGACAATTTATATATACATAGGAATGCTCAATAATATGCACATGGATGAATGAATCATTTTCTGTATCTATAAAATGAGTTTGGTACTAGATTCTAGCCTATATATTTAGATCATCATCAAAATCCCATAGTGAATTTTATTAAACCTTAGTTTTCCAGTTTTTTCTTCTCACTTCCTCTGGCCTGTAACACCCACACCCACCTCCCCCAAGTAGATTCACATTCAATAGATTTGCTGTAGAGCCTGGAACTTTCTTATTTTATAATAGCCTAGGATATTCTGATGATGAACCAGGTTTAAGAGCAAATAAACTGGAGGTTTTAGCAAGCTGAGGTTTATTCTACTCTGTGTGTATTTATAAAATATATTTTAGTCATGAGGATCTTCAGGTAAACTGGTATAAACAAATCTGATTACAAGCAAAATCTTGAATGTGCATGCACCATAAGAAATAGGTTACAAACCTATCTTCATCACATTTGCTTTCAGGTTTATAGTAGGAAATACAACATAAATCTTTATTATGTTATATGGAGGGGAAAGATTAAAATTTTTCCTAAAGTATGGGGGGCTATACTTTTTTTCTCCTTTTACCATATCTGCTATATGTAGGGTTAGGAGTGATTTTATTTTGCATATTTGAATATATGTATTGTATTTCCTATAAGAATGTCACTGAAAATGTATTAAATTATAGTTTCCATTTTATTAGGCCCATAAGAGAAATATCTCTTATGCTTCAGCATTTCTAGATAACTGTGTTTTTTTTAATTAAATTTATTGGTGACATTTGTTAATAAGATTACATAGGTTTCAAGTGTACAATTATACGATTCTGTGATACATCATCTGTATATTGCATTGTGTGGCCACCACTCAAAGTCAAATCTTCTTTCACCACCATATATTTGACCCCCTTTACCCTTTAAGACTCCCCAAGTCCCTTCCCTCTGGTAACCACCACAGTGTTGTCTGTGTCTATGAGTTTTTGTTTGTTTTTCTTGTTTGCTAATTTCCTGCTTTCCGTTTTATATCCCACATATGAGTGAAACAAATACAAAGGATCATACAAGAATACCATGGTTTGTTTTTATCTCATGGGTAAATTCTATTTCTTATTCATATTGTTGTCTAGCGAGCCAAGAGTCAAATTTAAGGCTCACCTGCAGCAAAAGTAAGCAGTTTTAAAACATGTGTTTGGTCTGCTCACTCTACTCCTTGCTTGATTTGAAGTGCTGTAACCACACTCCTGTCTCCCCTAGATTTCTTCATGTACTATTTTTTCTCATTTACAGGGCACAGTTTTGCAAATTGCCTTAAATACTTTTTAGAACAATGTAAAGACAAATAAATGTATGACTTCATAAATGCATTTATTGAAAGAGTCTGTTGAATACTACATCAAAAAATAAACTTCTGTTTTAGTTATCACGATACACTGAAATTTAGCTCATTTGTCACTCAGCCACCCAGAACACTGCCCTCCCCAACCAGATCAAAAGCTGGTAGTAGGGAAATGGTGCATGTATCTTGAAAGTTAGCAGGTGAATGTTAGTAGTCATGTTATATTAGTAGTTACAATCTCTAACATGATTGCAGTTATGTAAAATTGATACTTTAAAACCGGGAGCTAATTTCCTCCTGAATAATAATACATTTCTGCAGACTACACTTTCTAAAAAACAAGACAATTATTAAGGAGGGTCCTGATTTCTTATTATTTCTTTTATAATAGTTCTACATTTTAGAGACCTTTTAAAAACCTTCTGTACTAACTTCGGTACTTAGGGTGGTTGTATTTTAATGGTAAGAACTAATGCCATCCTTCACTATGCTTGGATTGTATTTATCTAAAGTTCTTTCCACATCTGTCAAGCCTCCCTCATAATATGCAGGCTCAGAGCTCTTAGATGTTTTCTTTTTTGAACTGCTGTGAAGGATACACCTTCGCCTCTTGCACGTTCTGTGCTTAACACATGTCTGAGTACATTTCAACTACATTTCTTCTCCACTGAGCTGTGTAATGATTAGGATATAGAAGGTCATGAGTGACATTTAAAATTGGGCTTGTCTCAGAACTTAGGCTGTTAATCAGAATTATTACACTGGGGGAAGCTATTACTTTTGTAATTTAAGTAAAGATAGGATAGGGAAGAATCTGGATCGCAGATTCTGAGTCAATCTGGGACCGGATCTATGTGCCCACAGGAAACAGACTATACTAACATCACTTCAATTCAATTTGCAAATTTTGGAACCACAGAAATAAAAATATAGCTACCTGTGAGTGAACACATGTACAGACAGCATAATCTTAAATTGTGTATCAATAGAGAGTGCTTCCTTTGAAAGGGACCAAATGGCTGTTAAAAGGTCTTGCTTTAAGAATACTGTCCTACTAATATAGGTAAACTATCGGTACTCCTCAGTTCCAGATGTGTACTGATAGCCTACTGTTAACCAGAAAACATCCATTATTTATGCATCGTTAAAATTAATTTTCTTCTTTATTCCAATGAATGAATCTATTTCATCTTCCTCAGTAACAAAATCCTAATTAAGAATTTTTTTCATTTGGGGTCTTTTTTGGTTCCATATCAATTTTTGGACTATTTGTTCTAGTTCTGTGAAATATACCATTGTATTTTTATAGGAATTGCATTGAATCTATAGATTGCTTTGGGTAGTATGGACATTTTAATAATGTTAATTCTTACCACCCATGAGCACTATATATGCTTCCACTTATTTATTATTTGTATCATCCTCATTTTCTTTCTTTAATATCATATAATTTTCTGAGTATAGGTGTTTTACCTCCTTGTTAAATTTATTCCTAGGTACTTTATTTACTTATTTATTTTGCAATTGTAAATAGGATTGTTCTCTCAGTTTTGCTTTCTGATGGTTCATTATTGGTGTATAAAACTGCCACCGATTTCTGTATACTTATTTTGCATCCTGCTCCTTTACTGAATTCATTTACCAGTTCTAGCAGTTTTTTGGTGGAGTCTTTAGGGTTTTCTATATATGGCATAATTTTTTCTGCATTTAATGACAATTTTATGTCTTCCTTTCCAATTTGGATGCCTTTTATTTCTTTTTCTTGTCTGATTGCTGTGACTAGAAAGTCCAGTACTGTATTGAATAACAGTGATAAAAGTAGATATCTTTGAGAACAGACTGACCCATGTCAGAGGGGAGGGGATTGGGGGGCTTGGTGAAATAAGTAAAGGGATTAAGCTAAAAAAAAACACAGAAGTAAACTTATAGACACAGACAACAGATGGTGATTACAAGGGGGAAAAGGGTATGTAGGGAAGTAAAAGAGGGTAAAGTGGATTAAATGGTGACAGAAGGAGACTAGACTTTGGATGGTGAACACACAATGAAATATACCGATGATGTATTACCAAAGTATACACTTGAAACCTAAATAATTTCATTAATCAATGTAACTCCAATAAATTTAATTTAAAAAATAAAGCCAATATTGTGATAGGTTTGTGTGGTGACAGATGATTACTAAAATTAATGGGGTTGTTCATATTGTAAGACATAAAAATACCTAATCATTGCTTTAAACATGAAGTCCTAAAATAAAATATAACATTCTCAGAAATAATAAATAATATGATTGAGTTTTGAAAGCAAAGCAAAATAACTTCCCAACCCAAAATCAACAAAGCATGACTTTAAACTTGATTTTCCTAATCCAAGTCAACTAAAACTTGTCATCCTTTCTGTTTGCCTTTTACCGAGTCCCAGGTAATGCCTTGATTTTTTTCAACTGCCTTCTGCTCTGTGTTTAAGAAATAGTCAGACAATTCACTATAAAAAGAAAGGTACATACATCCAACCTCACTGGGAAACATTCAGTTTACTACAGAGTAAGAAGAATCTATATTTTTTCATAGGCCTTCTACACTAAAGTCATGGAACATTTTACTGAAATAAAATTAATCTTGATTTACCATTATATATACAACTAGCCTAAGTTTCATTCTGAAAACAACTACATAATGTTTGAAAATGGTAAAATTAACTTTTGAAATTACGACAAAGCATAAATGACATGTGCGATTAACTTTCCATTATGAGACTTAAAATTTTATTGTACAACCTTATTGTAATATAAAGTTTTTATAAATGTTTAAAATTAAAGTAAGATTATAGTGAACTAAGACATTCTTATCTCTCAACTGTGCTTAACAGATAAGCAATAACTCATGCAAAGAATCATTATAAAATTTAATGTAACATATGTCCCTTGAATAAATCAGCCAGTGATGCTCCTGAATTTTGACTTGATCACAAGAGATCTAGAGTCCCCTAATCATAGGTTAATTGAACCCCAAAATACAATAGCTTATATAATTGAAATCTTGCCAACACTTATAATATTTTATACCTCTTTAAAAGCACATGACAATGGATTGTCGTTTCTGTTAAAGGATTTACTGAACTATGAAACTAGAACTAAGATTCTCTAATTTAGTTATCTTTGTCCCTTCTGTACCAAATTAGCACTGGTGCTGACGGTTTATCTTGCTGGGTTTCAAAATGCTCTAAGTAAAGAGAAATTCTATTATCTTTCTATAAGAGATTATTCTCTTTTATTTTTCAAGTTTCATTACCAAGATAGTTTGTGCTGATAATAATGCCCACATATTCCTTACCTTAATTTATTTTTATTATTTCTAGATAAATCTCAAATTAATCACTTCTTCCCTTATATGATATTTTCCTTTTTCAGATACTGTATTAACTAATTTTGAATTCTTTTAGTCATTTCTTGATCTATATATGCTGAACGACTCTCATCTTTAAATATTTTCTTGTTTCCTTCAATTTGCTCAAATTTTCCTTCCACTTAAAAAATAAAGTAGAATGGGAGAAGTGGAATTGGGTTTTTGGAGCAATCTCCAAGAGTACTGTGACAAGAAACTACACCGCACCCCAGTCCCACCCCGCCACACACACACACACACACCCACACACACACACACACCGTTTATATTATAGCATCAGACATTAGTACTTAGCCATTACATTTAACTTGGTAATCTTTATCTTGATGCAACTTGCTTCATTTTGGTTAATATTTTAAGGAGGTTGAAACTCAGGTACACAAAATCTGAAAAGAAGCCCATTGGTTACAACAAGTGCAATCTGACTCAACTTGGAATTTTTCTTTTTTCAGCTGGTTACCAACAGGATTGGTCTCATGGGTTAGAACTATACTGCAATTTGTTTTTTCTATACTATTTTTCAGTGTATTTTTGTGTTTCATTTTTAAAGTACTCAATTGTTATTTACTCATTCTATGTAAAAATAACCAAACTGATACACTGATGTTTCCTCAATGCTTTTAAATGAAACACCTACAGCCCCGACAAAATCTCCTTGCGTTCACCCTCCACTTGACCGGCTTTAAGTTGCTTATCTTTTCATGTATCTGTTGGCCACGTGTATGTCTTCTTAGGAGAAGTGTCTATTCAGATCTTCTGCCCATTTTTAAACTGAATTGTTTATTTGTTGTTGAGTTGTAAGAATTCTTTATATATTTTGGATACTAACCCTTGCCTGAGGTGTTGTTTGCAAATATCTACTCCCATTCAGTTGGTTGTGTTTTTGTTTTGTTGGTGGTTTCTTTGTTTATTTTTTAAGGCCTCACCCAAGGACATGTTTATTGATTTTTAGAGAGAGGAAGGAGAAAGAGAGAGAAACATCAATCAGTTCCCTCCCATACATGCCCCAACCGGGAACTGAATCCAAAACCTAGGTATGTGCCCTGACAGAGAATGAAATCAACAAATGTTTTGTGTACAGGACAGAGCTCCAACCAACTGAGCCACCCAGCCAGAGCTGTTGATGGTCTCTTTTGCTGCACAGAACCTTCTCAGTTTGATACAGTCCCATTCATTTATTTTTTCCTTTACTTCCCCTGCCTTTGGGAATGTAAAGTGGTACAGCCACTATTAAAACTGTATAAAGTTTCCTCAAAAATTAAGAATAGAGTTCCCATATGACCCAGCAACCCCTCTTCTAGGTATCTATCAGAAAAATGTGAGAACATTTATTTGCAAAGACGTATACACCCCCATGTTCATTTCAGCATTATTCACGATGGTCAAGACATAGAGACAACCAAGGTGTCCTTTGATATAGGATTGGATAAAGAAGATGTGGTACATATATGCAATAGAATACTACTCAGCCATTAAAATAATATGAAATACTGCCATTGCAACAACACGGATGGATCTTGAGAATATCATGCTAAGCGAAATAAATCAGACAGAAAAAGTTAAGAACCATATGATTTCACTCATGTGTGGGATATAAAACTGAAAGCAACAAATGAACAAACAAAAACTCATAGACACAAACAAAAGTATGGTGGTTACCAAAGGGAAGGGGTTGGGGAGGTAGTAAAGGGTAAAGGGGGTCAAATATATGGTGACAGAAGGTGATTTGGCTTTGGGTGGTAGACACACAGTGAAATATACAGATTATGTATCATAGAATGTACAGTTGAAACTTATATAATTTTATTAACCAATGTCACCCTAATAAAGTTAATAAAAAATAGTTGCTTAAATGTATCCTTTTGGTTGCTACTAAACCCAAAGGCTTTCCTCACCCTGAAAAAAGGTGTTGAATCATGCATATTAAGACAATAAAGTAGGTAATCAGTCAAAAGGTGAAATCCATACAGAAGAAACACTTAGCAATTCATTGCGTGACTAGCACCACTAGTGGGAACTTGATCAAAAGGAGAAAACATAGAAATAAACTAAAATAAAGTCACTTATATATCAGGGACAAAATGGAGATGAATGCAGGTGCATAAAGTCAACTTAACCAGCTCTTCTCAGAAATCAGTAGAGGACACCAGCCAATCTCCAAACACCAAATCTATTCATGTCTCTGGACTTCTGTGTTCTCTTGACTCGACTACCATGCACTCCCCAACAAAAAAAGATCAGTAGGCAACCAATCAGCTCAAAAAGCCAAGTAACTTCTGCATTTACCTCATAAAAATCCTCAGTCTGTGAGCAACTTGGCACTCATTGCTCCCTAGGTCTTGAGATCCCCAGCTTGCAGGTCGGAAGCTTATTCAGATTCATCTCTGTGCTTTGTTGTATTCAGTATGCAAGAGTTTCGTTTTTTGACAAAACTATATTCCCATTCTTCCATTTCTTCTCTATTTCCAATATAACACTATATTAAACAGTTTTTAGATTTTTTTTCTCTGGATCATAGTGCTAAGTTCTACCTATTGAGAAAGAATTCAGTGTCCATTAAGCTATACTTCAAGCTCAACTTCTGCAAGGACCTAAAACATAAAAATGAACAAAAAAATACCTATTTCTGAAAATTAAATGATTCATAAATAGAAACTAATATAATTTTCTTCCATTACCCTCTATTCATAAATGCTTGGGCAATCTCAGCCACTAAATTCAGCTACGTAATTTGCTCATAATGTGTACTCATTTTTAATTTTCTGGTTAAGGTGGAACAGAATCTGTATTGGGAGCATTTGTCCAAGAGCATTTCATGCATAACCAGAGAGAGTTTTAATATGTCACTGATTCTGTCTGTGACAATATAAACCTTGGGAATTTAGAATTCATAAACCAGTATTGCGAATCAGAGCAAGTACAATTATTGGCAATGCCTAGTGAAAGGACATGTACCAGGAAGTTGTGTTATTAAAATAAAAGTCAGTATTAGTAGAAACTCCCATTGAAGATAAGCAAATTATGTTCTCTTAATACTTGATTGATATTATCAAAATGGTGCTCAATTACCTAAAAGTATACATAGAATATTTCTAATCCAAATCCTATTTGTAGATCAAAAAATAGTAACTGCTTGCTAAAAAAAGGTGGGGTAGATAGTATCCTATATGCCCTTCCAGTTTTTCACAAATGTATCAAATTAAATCTAAAGCTATATGCAAATAAAAAATAAGGCTCCCAATTGCAAATATTTTAAATTCTAACTTAGAGTAAAGCATATTTATCAAAAGAATGTAATATTGGGTATGCTAATAAATCCCTAGATTTATATATTCTTTCTCAACTTAAATTGCTTAATAAATAAACCAAAGATATAAACCAAAATAAAAATCACATTTAAATCAAAATATAACCCATTTGTCAACAATGTTTTTTTGAGTATATAAATCCATATATTTAATTTATAAAGTGTATTGTTTTCATTTTTTATTTATGTATTAATTATTCTCAGAAGTCCCCATATAATTTAAATTAGAACATAATCATTAAAACATATATTAGGAGATATTACTCAAATAACTTATATGCATATATGCATAACCTATGGACACAGACAATAGTGTGGAGAAGGCCTGGGTGAGAGGGGGTGGAGGGGATCACGGGGAGGGAAAGGGGGACATCTGTAATATTTTCAACAATAAAGATAAATTTAAAAATATGTATGATACCAAGAAAAAAAACATATATTAGGGAAATGTTAAACCAAAATTTAACATTTATGGCCATTATTTGTAAGATTCTACTAATTACTATGTTGGTGAGTCAGCAGGCAGAGAGGCTATTAAAATACAATAGTCTCCCCTTAGCTGTGGGGGAAGGTTCCAAAAATTCCCATGGATGCCTGAATCCACAAACAGTACCAAGCCCTGTACATACTGTGATTTTTTTTCTATCCATAGATATTTATGATAAAGTTTAATTTCTAAATTAGGCAATTCCATGGATTTTTGTTCTTGTTCTTACTATATAGTTCTTAGCAACTTCAGCTTATGATTTTTTTTTCTTTCCTTATTAAATTGAGAACTTTTACCTTTTCACTTAAAGGAAGAACTTGACTGTTTCTCTTTGTCATATCTGAATTGCCACCATCACTACTCTTATACTTCAGGGCCATTACTAAGCAATATAAGGCTCACCTGAATGCAACTTTGTCACCAGGATAATCAGAAGGGCTACCAAGTGACTAATGGGCAAGTGGCATGGACAGAACAGATAAGGTAGACCAAGGGATGATTCAAGTCCTGGGAGGAACAGAGCAGGATGCAAGATTTCATCATGCTACTCAGAAAGGCACGCAATTTAAAACTTCTGAATTGTTTATTTCATATAAACAATTGGAATTTTCTATTTCATATTTTTGAATCATGGTTGACTGTGGGTAACTGAAACCAGGAATAAAGGAGGCTACTGTGTCTCACAGACTGATATGGCATTGACTAGGGTCAAAAGATTGGTGTGCCACATCTGATGTTCATCATTTGTCCTCAGGGAAGAAAACATCTGAGGTCACATATATGTCATTTGTAACTAGAGGAGAGATGTTAACAAGAGCATTAGTGAAAAGGGGGGAGGGGGGAGAATGGGGAGGCCATGACATACACGCACCCTCCCTGTTACTACAGCCTTATGAAGTCTTCTCTCTAAGCTATTTTAGATTGTCCTTAAATGGAGTAATATCTAAGCCAAAGTTTGCTTGAGAGGAGCTTCAATTTCATTTTTAAACTTCTATTTAATTTGTCACCCTTAGTTACCTGAAATCCTGAACAGAAAGAGAAACTGGGATAAGGGAAGCTGTAGAGAGATAAACAGGCAGAACTCAGTCCACAATCCACCTAGTAGCCAACAGGCCCCTTCGGCACATCAGTGGGAATCAGAAAGACTTTTTCCCAGAACCCAGACCTCAACTACAATCAGTCAATATTTTTGGCTTAGTTGTCCTTTTTGGAAACATCTGTGAGTTTCCCTTTGCTCAGTCAGCTGTGTTTCTAGCCTGCCTCTTTAGGAATACTGTAATGCCGAAGCCTCTTAGCGATCCTCAGGCAATCACACAGCAAAGTTGAGCTTCTTGGAAAGCAGGTTATCTTTTACTATTTTTGTGAGAAATAATTACCATTTTCACTGTTAGCTAAATGATTTCATCAGCAGATCCATTTGTGTTATGTAGACAGGAGGGCAATGAACTGTTTAAGGGTGCAGATGACGATGACAAATTCTAAGCTTCTTAAGAATAGAAATAATACTGCTCATTTTGCCCTTTCCAGAAACTGGCAGAAGTAAGGTAATTAAGTAATACATTTTCCTAAAATTTACACGATATCTGCATTTTTTCATAAACAGAGGTAGGTGCTGTATTTTTAAATATTTCGATGATTTCATTAACTCTACATTCAAATCTCGTCTCTCAAGGAATCTGACTGTGAATTTAATTCAGTGATACAAGTATTTATTACTCTTCTAGATTTGAAGCTTTTAAACTCTTAGGGCACCCAGAACACTCAGGCATGCAGAAAGGATTGCGGAGGGAGTGCAGTCAGTTTTCACAGCTGACAGGATTACCAGGTGTCAAGAGACACTGATCTCATTTTGCAGAACATCTTTCCTTTCGATTCTTCAGTGGCACTTGCCTTAGATCTAGTCTCTATAAATATACAGCAAAAAAGAGGGTTATACAACAGTTTGCTTAGTGTTGCGGGGAGACGAAGCAAAATCTCCCCTAAATACAGAGAAGAAAAATGTAAATATTCCCAATTTGAGTCCCTTAAATTGTACAATAGATGAAAGGATGGTTTTTCTACATTGAGTGAGCATCTACTATTTACCAGCCACTGAATGAGGCTCTTTGGAGAATTAATTTCCTAAGTTTTTAAGATATTGTAGGGTTATTTGAGCATTAAAATATTTATTAAAGTGGAATTAGCAAAGTGTTTCTTTAATCTAATAGATACCCAATCAAATTTCTCAGAGAACTATTAGAAATATGATTAGAAAAATGGTATTACAAAGAAGTTTATACTTCACCTTGATCTAATTTAAATTGAGGGAACTTGCTTCACACTACCTGAAATACTGAAGAGTTTATTCAGTTTATCAGTGCTGCCTAAAATTACTTTCAGAAACAGGGAACATTTTTAGTGTCCTAGTATAATTTAAAAAGATGCACAATGGTGAGAGATAAACCTGATGCACAGGTTAAGCCTGAGGTGTTCTAAGATACCCTGAGGCCGCCTCCACAGTCTGTCTAGCAACTCAGTTTTCCCCCTGGTTATGTTTTTTAATCTAGTGGGGATTTTTTTTCCCATAAGAGTTCCAATGTATCTATTTCATGACAATATACTTTTTACACTCCAAATTAGAAATAAGAAAATGTATATTCAAACCACTGTCCACATTGACAGCAAATGTATAAAAATCGCATTAAAGAAGTACTTATTTCCATGAAGTCATTTAATAATAGAAATGGAAATCATGGGAATGAAGCCAAATTTGCATGTGGACAGGAAGGTAATTAGCACACATAAGAATTATCTTGCAGTATCAACAGAGTAGGAAATAAACAGTAATCAAGTCAAATAGATTGCTAGGAAGGAAAAACACACATCTCTGCACATAAGTTGAAGAGAACGTTTTAGGCTGCATAAAGAAATATCAATCAATCCAAATTGATTGTTAGGGAGTAAGAACATTAAGAAGGCAGGCGGGCAAACGCCAAGCCTGTGCGACACAGCATCTGAATTAGAGAAAGCGGGACAAGAGAACTGGTGACTGACTTGAGTTAATAACAAACCGTGACCCACTGGAGTATTTCCTAGGAAACAAAATTAAGTCTTTCTTGTCATTTTAGGAGAGGCAAGAGGACAAACACCTACTTGATGGCCTGGCCTGTCATTTTTCTGCCTTTTCAGTGCCTATTGAACAAAATGAAACACACTCCAGTAACTTAGCTCTTTCACTGCTATCCTTCCAACAGGTTTGGAAAAAAATTAGCAACTTGAATATAATAACCCGCAAGAATCAAAGAAACAATATTCTTTACCCCTGTTCACCTTGTCCTGTAGAGGAGGAAAGATACTTTTTCATCAGAGGAGAGTGTTTTAGATCATGGTCCTCTTCCTAACGAAGAGCAAAAATATATACAGTTGAAGAAAATATAGGGAGGGAACAGTCTGGTTTGGGGTTCTCGATCCTGGGAATATCTGGGTGTATTTTGCAGTCAGTATTTGTTATAGACTTGGCCATCCATTTGTTTTCATTAGTAATTTCTTAAAATAAATATTTAATTTGTTATCTACTTTTACTAAATAGGAACCTTTTTTGAGGCCAGACACTTGCCAAAGAAAACTTTAAATTTCTCATGTCTGCCTTGTTTAAGTACTTAAAACAATGATGATATTTTATACTTTATCTGGCCCAATCCTATCATTTTTTTAGACAAATAAATTGGAGTGTTCAGGGAGAAGCAGAATTGCTCCTTACCGAACTGCAAAGGAGCGGCAAGTGGAGGGAGGCACAGGTTCCCTTTTCCGAACTGTCATCATGTCATGCTATCTTGAATGAGTGCTGAATACATCTTCATAATCACATGATATTCATAGTGGGTGAAAATGTTCCCCCTTTGCTCAAAAGCCTCCTGTGATGTTAATTAGGGGAGTAGGAGGGTTGGCAAAGTGTAAGTCCACATGAAAAGGGAAAGTTGTTCAACATAAAAAGAAGAAAAACAAACCTTTGGAGATTCTTTTCAGTTCTAAGAGATACTCTTTGAAAATGATGGATAGATAGATGAACAAAGGTAGGAGTGTTTTTAATTAGTTTGAAACACATTTTTCACATTTATTCATATAATAAAAAAATCTGCTTGTCAAAAGTTCAATTTTATTGTTTTTAGCCATCTCTGCAAAAAAAAGCTGTGATATTTACTTTTTAAAATTATAACATGCAGGCATTAATTATTTTTCTTGAAATAAGTATAATTTATGAGAATAACAGGACCAAAAAACTGAAAACAACAACTAGAGGATAACACATATATTCATTATGTTTAGACTATAGAAAAGATCTTTGAGAGCACAGCCTGTGCGCTGTATCGTAAGGATCTCAGAATATCACCAACAAGCACATCAATTTCCAAGGATTAAAGATCAAGACTACAAGGGTCCCCTTAGATTGCAATTACTTTATCATCCAGACCAAATGTCTTATATATCTTTTTTACCTTCCCAACCCTTCAGAGGGGATTCAGTAAATGTTATTGATTAACTGACTAACTAAGGAGTCTCACAAGATTGCTTGTTCCCAAGCTTCTAATTCACAATAAGGCTATTTTTGCATGTGGTCCCAGCCAATTTAGTCAAATGGTCAATACAGTGAAAAATAAATAAATTTAAACCGGGTCTTTCAGTGAACAGACTGATTTTCCTAACTGAATAAATTTCAAATGAGTTAACAGGGATTGATTTAATAGGTGATTAAAATGTACCTTCTTAGTTAATATATGGGGTTAGCAGAGGAATATTGAAGGCTAAAATCCAGGCCCATGGGATTTGGGTTCGTGTTTTTTGAAAAAGTGGTACAGGCATTAGTTTAGAGCACGGCCTCTGGAGCTAGGCTATCTGCTTTTAATGCTACTATTTATAAGATTAAAGGCTTTATAATCTTAACCTGTCCATGACTTCATTAGCTATAAAATGGGTATCAGTAATGCCTCCATCATAGAGTTATTTTAAGTATTAAATGAATTTCTGGTACACACTAAGGCTATAGTAGTGTTAACATTTATTGTTATTATTTTTCTTATAGTAGTATCAGTAGTTTATTAATATACCAAAAAAAAATGACTTTTTTAAAATCACAAACTGGAACTACATATTTGGAACAGAAAATTCAGATTTATCTATATATATATATATTTTTTTTTTCCCCAGATGTTTTATTTGTGTTTGAAGATAGCAAATATAATCTTGGGATGCACTGCCTTTGTTTTAACTAAAACTCAGAAATAAAAACATATTCAGAGATTAAAGATGGCAGCAGACTGAGTGGAAGCTATACTGGCACTCACCCAGGACCAAACTGGAATTAAAACTAAAATGTAGAAAAACCATCCTAAATAATCAACTGCAATTGAAGACTAGCTGGGGAGCACCCTCATAACCAAGGAGGAAAAGTGGAGATGGCATAGAGACTGGTAGGAAGTGCAGAGGTGCGAGAGGGCTGGCTGGGCTCCCACAGGCAGAAGCGGAAGGTCCAGAGGGATATCTCAGCTGGGGTGTTCCCATTGAGGACTCTGGGGCCTAAACCCCAAGAGCACCAGAACTGAGAAAGATGCTCACATAACATCTGGCTGTGAAAAGCAGCCAGGTTTCTATTTGCCAGGGAAAGATGGCTAGAAATGCAGGCACCCTCTTAAGGAGCCAACGCACGAAGTTTCGTGTGCAGCCACTCACCTTGGGCTCCAGCAGGGGGAGGGCAGAGTGGACTGGAGCTGTATGATAAGAATGTAGGATTGCAGGCTCTGGAAATAGAGCTTAGAGGGAACCCCTCTGGATTCCTGTGCTGAGTCATTCCCCCATTCTGCTGAGGCAGAGATTTACCTTCCAAGCAGCTTTTGCCTGAGGGGGAAGTAATTGCTGAAGCTGCTGGAAAATCTCTCACCCTACCCCTTGGAGTTTTTACAGTCTGAGGCTCATTAAGAGACTGATAACAACAAGCTGCCCCACCCTCTGGAGTTTCTACAGCCCCGAGGCTCCTTAAGAGAATCAAATTAATCAGCCTACAAGCAGAGGCAGACTTCAGAGTGCTTTGAGTCTTTGCCTGATCTGCTTCTGGAACTGGGCCTTGGAAAAGGAGACTTTGGTGTGCATCTTGGTCCTTCCAAATGCACCCAGCCCCAACAGAGGGGACCTCAAGCCATGGGTTGTTGATAGCTCCAAATAGGGTACTCAGGGCCAGTCACAAACTGCATATGACACTGGCCTGCACCAAAGACCTTCCAAAAAGACTGACAGTCCTAGCAGGCCTACCTAATACATAGAAACAAACCCAACGAGGCAGCCAAAATGGGGAGACAAAAAAACAATCCCCAAATGAAAGAACAAAAGAAGTCTCCAGAAAAAGAGCCAAATGAAACAGAGATAAGAAACCTATCAGACAGAGAGTTCAGGATATTGATTGTAAGGATGCTCAACAGCATGAAAAATGATATGAAAACGATGAACAAAATTAAGAATGACATAGCAGAAATAAAGAATACATTGGAAGGAATAAAGAACAGATTAGAGGAAGCTGAGGATCGGATCAGTGAATTAGAAGACAGGGTAGAAAGAATCACTGAGAGACCCAAAAGCAAACAAAAAAAAACAATTAAAAAATAGGAGGACAGTCTAAGGGAGCTGTGGGACAACATAAAATGTAACAATATTTGCATCATAGGAGTGCCAGAGGTGGTTGAAAGCAAGGGTTAGAGAACCTGTTTGAAGAAATAACGGCAGAAAATTTCCCTAACCTGGTCAAGGAAAAAGTCATACAAGTTCAGGAAGCACAGAGTCCCAAGCAAGAACAGTCCAAAGAGGCTCATGCCCAGACACATCATAATTCAAGACAGAGAATCATAAAGGTAGCAAGAGAAAAGCAATCTGTTATCTACAAAGGAGCTCCCATAAGGTTGTCAGCTGACTTCTCATCAGAAACTCTACAAGCCAGAAGGGAATGGCATCAAGTATTCAAGGTTATGCAAAACAAGGATCTGAAACCAAGACTACTTTATCCAGCAAAGCTATCATTCAAAATAGATGGTAAAATAGTTTCCCAGACAAAAAAAAAAAAGGCTAAAGGAGTTTATCACCACCAAATCAGCACTGCAGGAAATGTTAAAGGGACTGCTGTAGTAATAAGAAGAAATAGAGAGAGAAACAAAGGCATAAAGAATTAAAATGGTAATAAATAAGGACCTATCAATAATAACCTTAAGGACTTTAAGGGCGAGATCAACAGCAATACAATCATAGTTGTGGACTTTAACACCCCATTGGCTTCACTGAATAGATATTCCAGTCAAAAAGTCAACATAGAAACAGTGACTCTAAATGGCACACTAGATCAAGATGGATTTTGTTGATATTTATAGAACATTTCACCCCAAAGCTGCAGAATATACATTCCTCTCAAGTGCACATGGATCACATCCAAAGACAGACGGCATGTAAGGACACAAAACCAGTCTCTACAAGTTCAAGAAGATCGAAATCATATCAAGCCTATCAGATCACAATGGCATGAAATTATAAATCAACTACAGTAAAAACACTCAAAAACATTCAAACACATAGAAGCTAAATAGCATGTTATTACACAATGAATGGGTTACCAATAAGATCAAGAAAGAAATCAAAAACTTCCTGGAAACAAATGAAAATGAACACACAACAACCCCAAATCTATGGGACACAGGTGAAAGCAGTCCTAAGAGGGAAGTTCATAGTACTACAGACCTACCTCAAGATGCAAAAAAAAATTTAGTAAACTATTTAACCCTACAACTGAAAGAATCAGAAATCTCCCCTGTGAAGCCATCCGGACCAGGGCTTTTATTTGCTGGGAGTTTTTTTTATTACTGCTTTGATTTCATCAGTTATTATTAGCCTATTCAGGTTTTCTGATTCTTCCTGATTCAGTTTCAGATAATCTCACTCATATGTGAAATCTAATAAACAAAATAGACTGAGGAACAAAACAGACCCAGAGATACAGAAGCATGGACCAGACTGATGAATCTCAGTGGGAAGGCAGGGGTGGGGGAGTGGGTGGGGAGAGATTAATCAAAGAATTTATATGCATATATGCATAACCCAGGGACACAAACAATAGTGTGGTGAAGGCCTAGTGGGTGGGGAGGTGAATTCAGGGTGGAGGTCAATGGGGGAAAAAAAGGGGAGATATCTGTAATACTTTAAACAATAAAGGTAAATTGAACAAAATACCAAAAACATTTCTATATTTTAAAAGAATGTAGCCACTAGTGCATTAAAATACATTTTCATTTATAATAGAGTATTTAAATAAGTTTACTTTCAGAAATAATGATATTTTAAGTAAAAAGTAGGAAATTATTTTTTTCCAAGAAATATTTTTTTATTTTAGCTTTGAAAAAATTAATCACCCTTCTGTTAATGAACCCACCACATTAACATTTACTCAATATCAAAATGGTTCCATTTAATACAATTTACTAAAGGTAGACAAAACTGTATTTTTATTGACTAATGCCAAGACTACTTTCCCTACCATGCGAATTATGTCCACCTAGAATGAGTAGCCTCTGTTTTCCCAAGTAATTTATCACTTATTCTTCTATTATATTTATTATTAAATTTAAAAGTAAAAATATATACTAGATTGAGAAAAGGAGTTATAATGCTATGGTATAATCTGAAGGCCTTGGGAAGACTACAAAGGTAAGGTGCTAAAAAACTTGTCAAAATTGATGTAGGTAGAAGAATTATGAAATCTTTGGGAAAATAATAAAAACAGCATTACTATATCTTAAAATTCCTGTCAGAGACATTTATCCCACCCCACTTTAAAGAAATCAAAACTGTAAACATGTATAATGTATGAGAAGTTTCACTTAGCAATGAAATTGGATCTCCCAAACTCAAGAAAAGACCTTATTTACATCTAAAGAATGACAAATGTAGAAATAGTCATTCAGTTATGATTAGTGTTATAAAATCTAAGTTATGCATGTAATATTTTTTATGATCTCCTGCTTTGGGTGGTTTGGGCCCATTAGCTAAATGATTTTGTCTTCTGATCATGTTTTATGAGGCCATTGGCTCAAAAATAAGCTATTTTAGGCTTCAGTATCATATTGAGCTATCATTACTTGGGATAGATGGGGAAAGCCTATAAGAATAAAACATATATCTAAGTATTCATTATGTTTACTCCACTAATACTAGATAAGCTAGGTGAATTCAAAGTCTGAATCTCTGCAACCTAACAATTCAATAAGCACGGATTGAGTGGCCTATTTGAGGCCCATTGCTGCCAGCTTCATCTCCTGAAAAATTGCCTTTGAACCAAATCTTATCTAGAAGAGCTGTTTTTTTAACACCCTCTCTCTAGTCTATATAGCCATCTTAAAGCCAAATAAATATCTAAATGGGTGACAGTAGAGAAAAAGTATTATCAAAAGAATTGCAAAGATCTAGTTAAGCCTGAAGCCATGCATAAGGGGACTGGGATGCAAATGTTGAATCTTTTGCTCTCTTTGATTTGCAGGCATCATTTATGCTGATAATAGTATACATTTTATGGAATCGGGAATAAACACTAATTTCAAAATTTGGTGAGCTGATTATTCTGGAAACTTCTCAGTAATTAAATATTCTGGAAACTTCTCAGTAATTAAACAAAATGAAAAAATGAATTATTAATACCCTGAATGGAAAACAATTCTTTTAAAACTTTGGGTTTACACAACTTTGTTTCAGACTAGTAAATGAGATTAATGAAGTTGGTCCTAAATGATTATTTTATTTTAGACTGAAATGCTAACTTTGCACAAGGAAAACAAAGGAAAAATAAACAAATGGGACTACCTCAAACTAAAAAACTTCTGCACGGCAAAAGAAACCATCAACAAAAAAAGACAACCCACTGTAGGGAAGAACATATTTGTCAAAGATACACTGGATAAGGTGTTAATTTCCAAAATATATAAAGAACTTATACAGCTAAACACCAGGAAGAAAAACAATCCAAATAAAAAATGGGCAAAGCACCAGAACAGACACCCATAGGGTACATGAAAAAATGCTCAACGTCACTAATCATCAGAAAGATGAAAATTAAAACTACAATCAGATATCACCTCACACCTGCCAGAACGGATACCCTCAATAAATCAACAAAAAGTGCTGGCGAAGATGTGGTAAAAAGGGAATAGTGTCAACTGCAAATAGTGTCAACAATAAAAAATTTAAAAAGTAAAAAAAAAGGGGGGGTAAAAATGTTGAGTTTTAATAATAATGAATTATATTAAAATATTTCTTTTCTACAAATAAGACCTTGAATGAGACAATACAGGTTTTAGCATGCAGAGCATCCATGCCTTTTAATTGTGATATCTGGCTCAACTAATGAAACCAAACCTCTCCGAAAAAAGCAAGAAACCCTAGGTGCTCTGCGGGACCTGAAGACCTCTTCTGGCTACTTTCCTCTCCACTCCCTCTACCTGTTTTCATTGCTGCCTTCACAGCCTTCTCACAGACACTGTGTTCCTCCTCTCCTTTCATCTCTGTTTTTAAAAACATTTTTCAGTTCTTTATTGGTAAGATAAAAATACCTCTTATTCTTCAGGTAGATGTGCATATTAGTTATAATATACTAATGTAATTCCTCAACAGGGCTGTAAGAGCCATTACTGACCAATAGCTACAAATGGGAAGAAAAAAGATCACATTTCTTGATGGAGAAGCATTATCTGTTGATCTGAGTGAGGTCAGTTATTAGGCTATAAAAGTGATAACAGGCTATGTCCCTTACATAATATCAAGTTGTAACATTTAAAACATATGGGTGAAATCCGGCAAGTTTAGCAAAAATGAAGAGTTTCATACTAAAGTTAATTTTGAAAATGATTAATTCACTTATTAAATTTTTTAACTAAATATCTGAGTATTCACTAAACCCAGTCTTACCTAAAAAGTATAAAACACAATTAACATCATAAACAGGTTTGATATCATTTAATTCTTTCTCATTTATTCATTATTAAATGAACATATTCTAAAAGGGGGAAAACAACTGTCATCTTATTGGTTTCTTAGAAAATAAATAGTAAGGCACAGTATTTCCATTATAATGCACTGTTTTTATAAACTACCAGCTCACAAAATCAATTAGTGGTTCATAACAAGTATTTTTAATTATTTAAATTGGTGTATTTTCTAAATTTTAGGTAACTAAAAAAATAATTCTATACTAACTTTGGCTCTATTTTATTTTGTATAATATATATACTTGTATGTGGCTAGGGATAGGTATAATTTAGAATATAAAATGCATTCTTTCTTTAAAATAAGTTTTTATTGATTTTAGAAAGAGAGGGAGAGGGACAGAGAGATAGAAACATCAATGAGAGAGAAACATCAATCAGCTGCCTCCTGCACACCCCCTACTGGGGTTCAAGACCACAACTTGGGGAAGTGCCCTGACTGGAATTGAACCAGCGATCTCTTGGTTCACTGGTCGATGCTCAACCACTGAGCAACACTGGCCAGGCTAAAATGCATTCTTACTAGAAGTCTCAGGCAAAAAAAAATTGAATAGTTATGCACTATACATTAAAATTTATATATTTTTGTATAGAATCATGCTTAATGATTCTTTGTACTTTGTCTCAAAATCACCAAAATATGGATAGTACTTAAATTTTGAGGATTAAACCCACATATAGAAGAGGCTGAGATATTTTGTTAAGCTAACATGTGTAAAAATGTGCCTGGTAAGAGGTTTATCTATGATCATGTATGTTACTGATATTATACAAAATTTATTTTTCTGTTTTGTTGGCAGAAAGATATGGAACTGAGCCAATAAAAAGAGACATGTTTCAGAGGTGTTGGTCTGCAAGAAAGAGGGAAAGCGAGTGGAGTCTGGTAAGGCCAATAATTAGGATTCTTTGGGGAAGGTCTGCATTGAGCCTTGAGTTTCTGCACCACTTGGTTTGTCATTTCTCCTGTGACATGATGATGATTGTAGTGAATATACCAGATGCTCACAGATCCACATCGACAGCACTGTCCTGTCCAGACATCTGTGCCAAGAGACCACTGGGCTGCGAGACAGCAAGGCTCATACCTAAGTGGTTTCTGCATGCTGCTTTGTGTTGCCAGTGATTGTAGCCACAATCTGTCACTCTCCCTGCTTCCTGCTGCCACCAAAGAGTTTCCAGCTTGCCCAGAGGGTGTGATACAGGGAGTAAAACTTTTTTCTTATGCTTGCTCCATGTTCATCTTAGAGTGCCACTAAGAGCACAGATTTTCTCTACTTCTTATACTCCAAGAACATTAATTTATTCCTGCATTCATTGACTCAACAAATACACATTTCTGAAAGTCTAAAATGTCCGCACCTTGTAAAAGGCAGTAGAGATATCAAGATGAGCTCACAATTCCAACATGATGTTAAGACATACGCAAGTGAGATAACAACTTCACTTAGAAAATTCAAAGAAAGCCTCACTGGGGGTGGCGACATGTTGGGGAGGGGGCAGGGGGGCAATATTTAAGTCACACCACAGTAAAATAATAACAAAAAACATGGTATTTCATTTGCAATACATGAGAAGTCATTAACATCTTTAGTCATAAACAAGCTCTTAGAAATCAGTAACAGAGACACTATAATCCAAGGGAACTGGAATATGTATCTTATTTCTTTTTGTCACAGAGTAGTATTTTATTATGTGGATGTACCATGGTTTGTTCATCCATTCACCTATTGAAGGACATCTTGATTGCCTTCAGTTTGAGGCAATTACAAATAAAGTTGCTATAAACATTTACCTATAGGTTTTTGTGTGAACATACATTTTTACATCAATTAGGTAAATATCTAGGAGCGTAACAGATAGCTAGATCATATGGTCAGACTATGTTTAGCTTGGTAAGAAAATGCCAAACTGCCTTCCAAATTGCCTGTACTGTTTTTTATTCCCACCAGCCATGAATGAGAGCTCATGTTGTTCCAGTGTCACCAGCAATTGGTATTATCAGATTTTTGGATTTCAGTAATTCTAATAAGAATGTAGTACATTTCTATGCAGTTTTACAACACAGGATATATAATTAACATTTATCATTTAGTTGCTTCATTGCAACATTTTATAAATGGGACTATATTGTATGTAATCTTCTGTTAATTTTTTTGGTTAAATATTATTTTGCAGAGTCATGTAGGTTGGTGCATATAACTGTAGGTTCTTCCTTTTCATTACCCCCCACTATCTCACTGTATAAAATTCCCACGCATAAAATCCACCACAATTTATCCCTATTATTATTGAGAACATTTGAGTAGTTTACAGTTTTCTACTTGTTCACTCACAACACATAATATTCCATACAAGTCACACACATGTAGATTTATTCCTATATTGAGTGATCTTTTGCTGTCACTGTAAATAGTGCTTTTTCAAATTTTGTCAAATTTCATCAACTTATGTACAGTCATGTGCCACTTAACGATGGGGATACGTTCTGAGAAATATGCCATTAGGCGATTTCATCACTGTGTTATCATCATAGGCTGGACTTACACAAACCTAGATAGTATAACCTACTGCACACCCAGGCTGTGGAGTATAGCCCATTTCTTCACTGGCTACATGCTTGTACAACAGCATGTTATTGTACAAAACAACATGAGATTAAATCTAACACAAGACTAAATGATGCAATTAAGAAAGGCTGTAAGCACAAGATTGATGAGGCTGTTGCCAGAGTAACACAACACACTGATTTACAGCAAACATTCTTTTATAAGTAGAAAGAGTAGACTCTAAAATAATAATTAAAAAATAAAATGATTTAAGTATAGTAAAGCAAGTACATAAACCAGTAACATACTCGCTTATTACCATTATCAAGTATTATATACTGTACATAATTGCATGTGCTATACCCTGTATGACTGGCAGCACATAGCTTTGTTTACACACCATCACCAAAAACATGTGCAATGTTACTATAGCTACAACACCGCTGGGTGATGGGAATTTTTCAGGTCCATTATAATTTCATGGGGCCACCACCATATATGTGCTCCAGTGTTGACTAAAACACCATTATGGGGGCAATGGCTGTATTTATTTATCTTTCCCATCCCCCAGTAGAATACAGCTTCTTAAAGTCAGAGGCTCTTGTCCGTGACCTTTGCCAATGTATCCCTAGGAGCCACAACAGTGCCTGGCATGTAAGAGCCCTTCAATAGATAGTAAATATTGAATGATGTATAAGCATAATTGAAGTCTTCATGTTATCCTTATATGTAATAACTTGGGTAACTTTTATTAATTCTATTTTCTCCACTGATGATAGACATCTATTTTTGCTTTACACATGTTGAAACTGCTTTATCAGGACATATTGATAATTTGTAATTCTTCCCTCTTGCCTGTGAATTATAATTTTAACTACTGTGTACTTATTCTTAACAAAGATTTCAGTTAGTCTGCTTTGCCTGATATTAATAATAGCTACACCCAATTTATTATTTGACTATTGTATCATTTTCCACGTTTACTCAGGCTTTAAGTCTTTATGTATTATTTATTTCTATACAACATTCACATGAATCTTTTTAATCCATTCTGATAGTTTCTGACTTTACCTGAGAAATTTACTATGTTTACTTTTATTAAAATCATTGATTTGAGTACAATTTTATCATGTTTTCAAATTTTTATTTGCCTAATTTACTAAAGTTGATTTTTTTTTACTTTTGATCTTCTTTTGGTTAGTTGAAGTACCAATCTCCCTTATATTCAATTTTCTTCCCCTTACTGGTTTAATATTCAATCCTTTTTGTTTTTAGTATTTACCCTAGATACTTTAAAAATATGTTTAGTGACTTTTTAAAGAGAAAGAGGAAGGGAGAGGGATACAGAGAGATACAAACATCTGTAAGAGAGAAACATAGATCGGATGCCTCCTGTTATGCCCCCTACTGAGGATCGAGCTCAAAACCCTGTCATGTGCCCTGACAGGGAATCAAACCAGTGACCTTTTGGTTCCTGCATTGATGCTCAACCACTGAGCAACACCGGCCGGGCTACCCTAGATAGTTTAATGTGAAAATTTAACATACAAAAGTCTGAAGTTAATCCTACTTTTGACAATAGGAAACCATCTTCTTGACAATAAAAGGTCCTTATAATATTATATCCAACAACCCTATTGACAACTTAAAAGCTTTTATTATTATTGCTTGATACAGTTAGTGTTTATTTAAATTTACATATATATTTTCTAATTTCTTTGATGTTTTTAGCATTTTAAGCCTTCCTTCTCAGATAATTTTCTTTATTCTTGAAGTATACTACTTTAGGAAGTATTAGTATTTTAGATTTATTTATAAACAGGTTGTGTCTGTGTGTAAAATTTTAGTATCACTTTCCCTCATAAGAAGAGTTTTGTTGGGAGTCTATCATCTCTAGCTTAATAGCAATTTTTTTTTTTTCATTTTACTGTCTTCTGCCTTCCATTATTTTTGTTGGAAAGTCATTGTTATTCTATGCATCAACCTTTTGTACACAACATCTTTTTCCTCTGGCTCCTTTTGCAAGTTCTACAGCTTCACTGCCATTTATCACACTGTAGATTTTTAAAAATTTATCCTTATTAAGGTTCACTGGGCTTCCTATAAAGGTAAATTAGCATCATTCATCAATTCTGTAAAGTCTGATCTATTATTTCTTTCAATATTAACTTTCTCAGTCTCCCTCTGAAATGTTGTCTCCTTCCTTTATATGTCTCTTAAACTTTTATATCTTCTATTTTTCTCATTTTGTTCCTGACAATACACATCAGTGGAAACACTGATTTTGAATCAATTAAAATAAAGAGGTTTTGTGTGTGTGTTTTTTAACTGAATAGGTATTGTTACTTCTAGCTCCAAACTTGTTTAGATGTAGGATTGTGGTCAAATACTTAGGGGAAACTTTTTTTTTCTACTTCTCTCATTGTTTGCCTTGTCAGAGTAATGTTTTTAAACTAGTTTGCTTGCCCTCTATGGGGTTTACATGGAGTTTTAATGGTGGTTTCAGACTTGACCTATTTGCTTAGGTTCCAGGTTTTGCCTCATATCCCTCAAGCACTTTGGTCATTACATTCCAGAATCTAGGTCAGAAGCTATCAAAAGATGACTCCAGGGTAAATGCCAGTTCCAGCACTTGCTTACCATATGGATTACATTTTATTATAGTCTCTGACCTCTGAAAAATGAAGTTGCTTTTGCACCACCTAAGTCAAGAATTTAAAAGGGTATTTCAAAAATATGTCACCTATCATTTTGGACATGCTTATCCAAAGTCATAAATTGATCTTGAATTGATTAAGCCATAAATTGATCTTGAATTGATTAAGCCATTATTTTATATAAACTTCTTTAAAATAAAGAGAAGTATGTATTTATTAAATACATAACTTGTCTTCCACTTTTTTAAAAAATATATAAACCATATAATTATTAAAATGTCTCTAAAATATCAAAATACATATAGTAGAAAGTACTTTAACATTGGATGGAACATCCTGATACTTTGCTTTAAAATAGGGAAACAGCATGGGAAAAAAGATAAATTATTGTTACTATGTTCCTAAAATAAGAAGTATCTGCACCTATTTATCTATCTATCTATCTATCTATCTATCATCTATCTATCTATCTATCTGTCTATCTATCTATCTATCTATCTATCTATCATCTATCTATCTATCATCTATCTATCATCTATCTATCTATCATCTATATCTATCTATCATCTATCTATCATCTATCTATCTATCTATCAATCATCATCTCTACCTTCCTATTCTCCAAATGGAACTTTTACAGATGTTGGAAAATAACTAACTTTAGGTTGAACATTATATGTAGTTAAATAAATGAAATGGAAAACCTCTTTAAGCAGTAAGATTTTACTAATGTCACTATTTTAATTGGAAAAATATTAAGGAAAAAACACCAAATAACACTTTTTTTGTAACTTTTATGTATATGTTGTCTTCCCTTCCAGATTATAAGATTGTATAAATCAGGCACTTGTTTTTATGAGTTCCTTTAAATTCTCCATACCTTTTTTGTATTTGTGGTTTTTTACAAAGAAAATTTCATCTAAAAAACTACGGTAAATTATCAATTTTGTACCAGATCACTGAAATATTTAACGTTTCTAAATAATTATAAGTTAAAGTCTATTATTTAACAAGGAATTGTTACAAAAATATAAAAGTTATTCCCTCAATTAATTGCACTTATTAATATCATGGAAAAAATGAAAGGCAGTTATGTAGGAACCATTTTACTTGCAAAGGCTATTATTTGATAAATATATAATTCAAATTTATCAGTGATAAAGTACTGAAACATAATTTATTTACTATCATACATACCAATAATTTTCAAATATTCTCTTTCTCTAATTAAAGACAGGGTCAGGGATCAATACCCAATCTCTCCATAATACTATAATTCATAAGTCAAATAGCATGGCATAACCAAAACTGTAAAATCCTTTTCATTACAAAACATTCAAATAGCAACAGCAATAGAAAAATGTGTCAGTTTTTCCATATGGTATATATGATTGGCAATTGGTGTTTTTATAATGTTTTTCTATTTGGAATAAAATGTTTCAGATGTGTTAGTTGCTCTAGCAGGGGTGGGGAACATCCAACCTGAGGGCTACATATGGCCCAAGAAATCATTTGGTCTGGCCCTGCCAAGGCCTCACCAAAGAGAAGCCATTCCAGCTGTCCCATTAGGGTTGAGCTAATTAAATGTTTGACCAAATATAGCAGGCTAATTTTTAAGTTGATAATTTTGTATGGCTCACAAATGATGTTATCAATACCCAAATGGCCCTTGGCAGAAAAAAGGTTCCCCACTCCTGTGTTTAGAGTTTCTGGTATCAATCATCTTCCAGAGCTAAATTATGAATGTATACCTATAAATATGGGAAGTAAAGTAAACTTATCATGGATATATAAACCACTGACAGAACTCATTCATTTTGTTAATTTAATGAAACTGAATTTTAACAAATGTTATTCAGGTAATATGGTGTCCTTCTGTAGGGTGAGGGTGGAACTAGTGAAGAAAATGTGACAATAGGAATTCGCCAGCACTGAAATTTTCCATATTTTTTATTAAAATAGCAAGTTTCAGATATGCATGGTTCTGTATATAACACATTCCTGTGTTTTTAAAAGAATATGCATGTATCCGTATATGTAATTCGATATCAGTGCTGTGTGTGTGTTTGTGGGTAGGATTACAGTGAGAGAAAGGGAGAGAGGATACTCCTGAAATGAATACAAATCTGTACTGTTTTTGCAATGAACATTTACAGAGTTTATTTTAATACTCTTTAAAACATAAACTGGGTGCAATATAATTATGATTAATATTCACAATTGGGGTTTGTGGGAAAGTCTCATGTTTCTTAAAAATGGTATAATAATGCTGCTTATTGTCAGCAAGAAACAACAACAGGGGATTCCAAAGAATGAGCACCTCAGATGCGGGGCCTGAGGCTGATACAGTTCACGTTCATCTGTGGGCAAAAGATATTAGCATTAGACAGATTTAGAATCTGGTACCTACGCTGGCTTCTTACTCTATTTTTTTTTTTCACTTCAGAGTGTAGGTGACAAGTGAAATGGAAACAGTAAGAAGAGTTTAAATAGTTTGTCTGGTATCATAATTAGATATTGTGAACATAATCACTTATAAACCAATCAAATGATTTTGAGATAAAAAGCCATGTTTAAAGGTTGGTTAACCACAGGGTACGATCAGCAGTTTGAACACTGGATTACATGGTATGTGGCCTACATTATATTTGAGAGTCCTTCCCTCTTCATGAGACTATTACAGATGTTTCTCATCCAGTGGGTCACAAAGACCAGGAGCTTCCAATGCTACCTGAGGTGAGAAAGCAATGACAGAAGGAAGTAGAGTCACCAGAAATAGGATTATAATCTACCGCAGACCTGTGGTGTGGAGGAAATCATGGGCCCCATGCAGGAAGGAACATTATTAAAGCATGGCTTACTCTTTGCCCGAGGTTATCATGTCCATAACAATAATAGTAACAGTAGCATATGATTCTTCGAGGTTCAATGTTAAGCTAAGAGATTTACTAAAACATATTTCATTGTCTACTATACATGGTATATAAAGGGCACGGTATAGAAAGAGACAGACAACTAAGTAAATAATAACCCAATGTGGTAAGCGCTCTAAGGAGAGTTGTTCTGGAAACTCAGTAAAAGAAACAATCGATATGCCCCTGGGTGTTATGAAAAAGCTCAAGCGGGGAGGTGCCATCAGTAGGTAATGAGAAGGTGACTGAGAGAAAAGGTAGGAAGGCTGTAAACATTAGCCCAGAGGCATAAAGGTGACTGGCACATTCTAAGAACAGCTGCTAGTGCACTGTGGTTACAAAGTAAGTTGTGTGAAAAGGAAGAGAAAGGTAAATAAAGAGGTAAATAAAATGGAATAAAATCAAATGCATGAGAGATTTTCAAGTCCCTCCTAAGAAATTTGGACTCCACGTTTACAGGTAGTCAGTGGAGGTTCATAAGCAGAGGTAAACACTATCACATAGAACATCTGTGCTTTCATGGGTCAGAGAACCATGTGGGGCCTCTTAGCAGCAAACTGGGAGTCAGGGGATGGAAGAGTGGAAAGCAGACGGTGGAGGAGTTACCTGTGGGAGGGAAAGGAAGGGAACCCACATTTACGGAGCATTGCTATGTGCCAGGGACTGTGCTAGGCTTCTGGGTATGTGCCCACTTAACCTGAACTATGAACCCATGGGAGCAGGTATGATATAATGCCCACTTTACAAATTAGTCTAAATTTCAGGGAAGCAGACTAAAGCCATGCTCAAGTAATTTAACCACTGCCACTCGACACAACTAATTAAAGTGACTTTATCCACTAAGGGACAGACAATATGTCTTTTCAAATCAGCAGATTGACTTTTGTCTGGCAAACTATCTTTTACTGAGTTCAAAAGTTTCAATTCACAGGATAGAGTTTGGAAGAAAACAAATAAAGAAAGAGCTAAACCTCTCTGATTAGAATCAGAGAGAGAACTGATGGGAAAGACAAGTACAGCAAGGTAGGAAGAAGAGAAAACTGGGGCCTCACGTGGGGTATGGAGGAAGGAGGGCAACTGACACTAAAGAAAAGAAGCCAATGAAAAGACTGTGGTAGCCTCAAACGCTAAACACAGGAACATTCAATAAGACTGCCATACAAAAGCACGTCCTGTGTGAGTAGTTTAGGGGCAGTTTGGATGAAAGGCATCTTCCTTTTCTGAATTTACATGGAGCAGAAACAAGAAAAGAGTCACAGAAGAGGCAACGGAAGAAGCACAAGGGAAAAGTTCCAGGCTCAGGAGATTGGGAGGAATTTAAGATATTCTCAAGAGCTCTCTGAGATATTAGGAGAGTGGGGGGATCCCCACTGAATGTAGTTCCTGCCAAAATGTATTCAACAATCATAGGAGGGGGCGGTTCCCATTAATACCTGGCTCTTCCTAGGGACAAAAATGACAAATACCCAGCTTAATTTACCAAATGGCCCAGAGCACGACATGCCTGTCTGTTAGCAAGCATAACGAGGACACCTACCCACCTACCGCACTTACAAATCCCCTGTCCCCGGGATTAGGGAAACTCCATAGGAAAGTATCATTCCTGATCCCTCTATCTTTACCACAAAACCTCCCAAATTTTAGCTATAATTTTGGAATAAATGCAGATTATAACTTCTCCTTTATTTGTGTTAACAATCTTATAAATATATACTCTATTGGTTTGGACTAATCCAATTCTAAATTATTTCAATATTTCATGGTCAGATTTAAGATGTGTATATATTTGTGGTTAATGGAAAATTAACAAAATGCCTCAAGTTCTTGAAAAGGAAAGACAGATAAAAGACATGCCATCTAAGTATTTTATTTGTTAAATTTAGATATCCCATCTAAATATTTTCTCCAGTAATAAATTTCAGAGCAAACAGTTAACTTGGAAATTCAATAAAAATATTTTATTTTCTTAATGATATGGGTACTAATATAATTAATAGTGTGCCATTTTATTGCACACACTAAATGGGGATTAATTTCCAATTTCATTATAATATTTCATCAGATGTAAACATATGCACATTATTAGATGGTTTTTATATGTTACAGATTTAACTATGAAAAAGCAATTTTGATATTCTAGTACGTAATCTTAAGAAAGGTTATGGGAAGTATAAAATCTAATTTATGAAAGAACTAGACAACAGATATAATTTGTAATACTTATTCTCTTCCTAAATTGTCCACATCAAGGATGTTATAAAATAACTGTAGTTGTTTCTGTACCTCTGCATTTTTAATATAGTCTGACTTAGGAAAGATAGACTATTCAATAGAAAACCAAATTCTCTAATAGGAAATGATATACAGTGGTACTGAATTATCTGATATGGTAGTTTTTTTAAAACCAGACTTAGCAATGTTGTATTGTTCAACCAAAATCAGATCAATACCTCACTGAAACAGCAGCAGCCACAGGAAAAAACCCTGTACTGTGTTATGAGAAATAATGAATTAGCACTGTAAATGTAAGCGAGTGATCTCATTGAGAGATCTGGACTCTAAGCCACGGACAGTTCAATAGTCTAGACTGTAAGCCACGGAAAGTTCAATACTCTGTGGGGGAAAAAAAGACAATTTTTATCCAAAATAGAAAATTCCTGACCTGAGAAAGATGACAGTTAATGTAATATAATTATCAGCTATGTTTACTCTGGTAATGGGATCCTAAGTACATAAATATAATCTCTGGATTTTACTCAAAAATAAGAATCACCAAATACAGGGTGACTAGGAATCCAACACTGCCTTTGAAGTAGGGATACAGTGCTACATGCATTGAAATGTTTTCTCTTCTGCATTGGTTGATGGGAGGATCTAGCATGGTAATGTATTCAGGAGCACTTTGAGCTCAAGCTGGAAAAGCATTAAGAGGAAAGTATTATTATTGTCCTTCGAGGAAGGAAATATGTGCACTCTGATTCAATGGATAAGATTAATAAACATAATTGTAGACTGTTACTATGGCAACTTCCACTCAATGGCAATAGCATTCTGATGACATTTTTTTTCCATAGTAAAATAACAAGTAGCTATAGAAAGCTGTTAATTATAAAGGGTGTTCTCATAAGCTTTGATATATTATAAACAAAAGAATATGTAAGAATGTTAAATTGCAATGCAATTTACTAGGTGAATGATACTGGGCAAGTGAGTTATGTCTAAACCTTGCTTCTTCATCTGCCGTATGTTACAAAGCATAAATGGCTATTTCAAATATTAAATTTATAAAAATGCTAAACTGTTTATCATAATATATAATAATTCCTCAACATGCAAACAGAAAACCACTAGAAGGAAATCAAGGCCACATATATGTATATAGTATCATAGATATTTTTTTAACTTTAAAGAGAACAAAACTGAAAGTTATTTTTAAAAAGATGCAAAAATAATTCACTTAAGTAAGACATGTGAATGACAAAGGTACTACATGTACTTTATATTTGAGGGTCTCTAATATGCTTAGGAAATTGAATAATATGCTCTGTGTTTAAAATATATCAAAAAGTACATTTATATAAAACAGGTTAT